>NC_053394.1:200456445-200705989 GCF_905171765.1 Bufo bufo | reverse complement strand
GCTGTTTCGAGTACTCCACCAACATGGCCAGTGGCGATGACGCCGTTATCAGCGTTACAATACCACTTCTATGTCTCCTTGAGAAAACACTTAGGGCGATGATGGAAGAGGAGGTGGCCCAGGAGGAAGAGGAGGAAGAGGGGTCATTTTTAGCACTTTCAGGCCAGTCTCTTCGAAGTGACTCAGAGGGAGGTTTTTTGCAACACCAGAGGCCAGGTACAAATGTGGCCAGACAGGGCCCACTACTGGAGGACGAGGAGGACGAGGATGAGGAGGAGGTGGAGGAGGATGAGGATGAAGCATGTTCACAGCGGGGTAGCACCCAAAGCAGCTCGGGCCCATCACTGGTGCGTGGCTGGGGGGAAACACAGGACGATGACGATACGCCTCCCACAGAGGACAGCTTGTCCTTACCTCTGGGCAGCCTGGCACACATGAGCGACTACATGCTGCAGTGCCTGCGCAACGACAGCAGAGTTGCCCACATTTTAACGTGTGCGGACTACTGGGTTGCCACCCTGCTGGATCCCCGGTACAAAGACAATGTGCCCACCTTACTTCCTACACTGCAGCGTGATAGGAAGATGCGCGAGTACAAGCGCACGTTGGTAGACGTGCTACTGAGAGCATTCGCAAATGTCACAGGGGAACCAGTGGAAGCCCAAGGCGAAGGCAGAGGAGGAGCAAGAGGTCGCCAACGCAGCTGTGTCACGGCCAGCTCCTCTGAGGGCAGGGTTAGCATGGCAGAGATGTGGAAAAGTTTTGTCACCACGCCACAGCTAACTGCACCACCACCTGATACGGAACGTGTTAGCAGGAGGCAACATTTCACTAACATGGTGGAACAGTACCTGTGCACACCCCTCCACGTACTGACTGATGGTTCGGCCCCATTCAACTTCTGGGTCTCCAAATTGTCCACGTGGCCAGAGCTAACCTTTTATGCCTTGGAGGTGCTGGCCTGCCCGGCGGCCAGCGTTTTGTCTGAACGTGTATTCAGCACGGCAGGGGGCGTCATTACAGACAAACGCAGCCGCCTGTCTACAGCCAATGTGGACAAGCTGACGTTCATAAAAATGAACCAGGCATGGATCCCACAGGACCTGTCCATCCCTTGTGCAGATTAGACATTAACTACCTCCCCTTAACAATATATTATTGTACTCCAAGGCACTTCCTCATTCAATCCTATTTTTATTTTCATTTTACCATTATATTGCGGGGCAACCCAAAGTTGAATGAACCTCTCCTGGGTGACGGGGCCTAAATATGTGACAGCGGCCTGTTTCAGTGGTGGGTGACGTGAAGCCTGATTCTCTGCTATAACATGAAGACTGATTCTGTGCTGACATGAAGCCAGATTCTCTGTTACGGTACCTCTCTCCTCTGCCTGGGTGCCTGGGCCTAAATATGTGACAGTGGCCTGTTCCAGTGGTGGGTGACGTGAAGCCTGATTCTCTGCTATGACATGAAGACTGATTCTGTGCTGACATGAAGCCAGATTCTCTGTTATGGGACCTCTCTCCTCTGTCTGGGTGCCGGGGCCTAAATATGTGACAGTGGCCTGTTCCAGTGGTGGGTGACGTGAAGCCTGATTTTCTGCTATGACATGAAGACTGATTCTGTGCTGACATGAAGCCAGATTCTCTGTTACGGGACCTCTCTCCTCTGTCTGGGTGCCGGGGCCTAAATATGTGACAGTGGCCTGTTCCAGTGGTGGGTGACGTGAAGCCTGATTCTCTGCTATGACATGAAGACTGATTCTGTGCTGACATGAAGCCAGATTCTCTGTTACGGGACCTCTCTCCTCTGTCTGGGTGCCGGGGCCTAAATATGTGACAGTGGCCTGTTCCAGTGGTGGGTGACGTGAAGCCTGATTCTCTGCTATGACATGAGGACTGATTCTGTGCTGACATGAAGCCAGATTCTCTGTTACGGGACCTCTCTCCTCTGTCTGGGTGCCGGGGCCTAAATATTTGACAGTGGCCTGTTCCAGTGGTGGGTGACGTGAAGCCTGATTCTCTGCTATAACATGAAGACTGATTCTGTGCTGACATGAAGCCAGATTCTCTGTTACGGGACCTCTCTCCTCTGCCTGGGTGCCTGGGCCTAAATATGTGACAGTGGCCTGTTCCAGTGGTGGGTGACGTGAAGCCTGATTCTCTGCTATGACATGAAGACTGATTCTGTGCTGACATGAAGCCAGATTCTCTGTTACGGGACCTCTCTCCTCTGCCTGGGTGCCTGGGCCTAAATATGTGACAGTGGCCTGTTTCAGTGGTGGGTGACGTGAAGCCTGATTCTCTGCTATGACATGAAGACTGATTCTGTGCTGACATGAAGCCAGATTCTCTGTTACGGGACCTCTCTCCTCTGTCTGGGTGCCAGGGCCTAAATGTGTGACAGTGGCCTGTTCCAGTGGTGGGTGACGTGAAGCCTGATTCTCTGCTATGACATGAAGACTGATTCTGTGCTGACATGACGCCAGATTCTCTGTTACGGGACCTCTCTCCTCTGTCTGGGTGCCAGGGCCTAAATGTGTGACAGTGGCCTGTTCCAGTGGTGGGTGACGTGAAGCCTGATTCTCTGCTATGACATGAAGACTGATTCTGTGCTGACATGAAGCCAGATTCTCTGTTACGGGACCTCTCTCCTCTGTCTGGGTGCCGGGGCCTAAATATGTGACAGTGGCCTGTTCCAGTGGTGGGTGACGTGAAGCCTGATTCTCTGCTATGACATGAAGACTGATTCTATGCTGACATGAAGCCAGATTCTCTGTTACGGGACCTCTCTCCTCTGTCTGGGTGCCGGGGCCTAAATATTTGACAGTGGCCTGTTCCAGTGGTGGGTGACGTGAAGCCTGATTCTCTGCTATAACATGAAGACTGATTCTGTGCTGACATGAAGCCAGATTCTCTGTTACTGGACCTCTCTCCTCTGCCTGGGTGCCTGGGCCTAAATATGTGACAGTGGCCTGTTCCAGTGGTGGGTGACGTGAAGCCTGATTCTCTGCTATAACATGAAGACTGATTCTGTGCTGACATGAAGCCAGATTCTCTGTTACGGGACCTCTCTCCTCTGTTTGGGTGCCTGGGCCTAAATGTGTGACAGTGGCCTGTTCCAGTGGTGGGTGACGTGAAGCCTGATTCTCTGCTATGACATGAAGACTGATTCTGTGCTGACATGAAGCCAGATTCTCTGTTACGGGACCTCTCTCCTCTGTCTGGGTGCCGGGCAGGGCTGGGACAAGGCCATTTGGTGCCCAGGGCGAAGATGGCAAACTGCGCCCCCCCCCCCCCCCCCCCCGTTTTTAAGAAAGAATCAATGTTGTTTCAAAACAAGAATATACTTAAAGCAATAGAACAAAGGACTGTGGGACTTTGAAAGTCACAGACACTATAAAGTTCCCCCCCATCATCATGTGCCAGTATAAAGTCCCCCCCATCATCATGTGCCAGTTTTGTAATAAGCCCCCCCAATGTGCCAGTAACACTATTGTAAAAAAAAACAAAAAAAAAACACTTATACTTACCTAAGTGTCAGCGATGCGATGCAGCCTCTTCCTGTGTCCCACGCTGTAATGTAAGGCTCAGGCGGCACGATGACGTCATTGCGCCGGCCTCTGATAGGCTGCCGGCCTAGTGCCTGCAGCCAGGGGCGTACATAAAAATCACTGGGCCCCATAGCAGGAATCTAAATTGGGCCCCCATTCCCCTTTTATAGCCCCTCCCTTTGTTCCATGAACTATTCTTGCTGCTGCGTAATATAATTTATGCCATCAGGGCCGGAATGGGATTACAAAACAGCCCTGGCACACAAAAGAGGTATAATAGATGCAGATGTATATTATATACAGCAGTGTACAGTTATGTGAGGTACGCGGTATAATAGATGCAGTGTGTACAGGTATATAGTATATACAGCAGTGTACTGATATGTGAGGTACGGGGTATAATATATGCAGTGTATACAGTATATACAGTAGTGTAATATGTGAGGTACGAGGTATAATAGATGCAGTGTGTACAGGTATATAGTAAATACAGCAGTGTATTGACACCTCGTACCTCACATATCAGTACACTGCTGTATATACTATATATCTGTACACACTGCATCTATTATACCTCGTACCTCACATATATAGTATATACAGAAGTGTACTGATATCTGTACACACAGCATCTATTATACCTCATACCTCACATATCAGTGCACTGCGGTATATACTATATATCTGTACATATTGCATGTATAATACTGTGTAATATATGCAGTGTGTGTGCATGTATGTGTGTGTATATATATATATATATATATATATACAGAGCAGTGTATTGATGTGACACATAGAAGGTATAATACTGTAGATGCAGTGTTCATAGAAATATGTGGTCAGTTATGCATTATAGTCACTGTGAGGTACATGAGGTAGTGGTAACTGTCTGAAGTAGTATACATGAGTGAGCAATGAGTAAAAACAGGGCATGGAGGGGGGGGGGGGGTAAATGATGAAAAGTGGAGGACCTCCTCTTACCTCTCCATTCCAGTCTGTATGGATCAATACAGAGCTGCTTGTGAACTTTTAATACTTGCTGTTAGGGGTTGAAGGACCTGTGATGATGTCATCACAGGTCCTGGCAGATGTACCTTTGAAACCTAGGAACTACACCATTTTTGGTGCAGTTCCTTTGCTAGATTCTGCAGGACCTGTGATGTTGAAGATGATGTCATCACAGGTCCTGGCAGATGCACTGTTCTTACCTGGGAACTATACTTTACACTGTGCAGTTCCCTTACAGGACCTGTGATGACATCATCAAAGGTCCTTTAGCTTTAGAAAGGTAAACAGGAGTAATTAGGGGGCGGGGCCTCTCCTCCACTTCGGTGCCTGCCTGCAGCCTATCAGAGGAAAGGGAAGGGACACGCCTCTCCCTCCCCTGCACCTCCGCTGGCACAGACAGTTTACAATGGAGATGAGCGCAATGGAAGCGCTCATCTCCCTGTGCCCGGCGGCGGCTGCTCACTTGGGGGGGGGGGTCATTTTAGTTGGGGGGGCACATGGGGGGGCACAGCATGATGTAGGGGGGGCCGTGGCCCCCTCTGGCCCCCCCTGGCGACGCCACTGCTGCTGGCACTTCACCTGCGCCCCCCTCCTGTCCGCAAATGGTAGCGCCCAGGGCACCCGCTCCTTCGGCCCCTGCCTTGTACCGGCCCTGGTGCCGGGGCCTAAATATGTGACAGTGGCCTGTTCCAGTGGTGGGTGACGTGAAGCCTGATTCTCTGCTATGACATGAAGACTGATTCTGTGCTGACATGACGCCAGATTCTCTGTTACGGGACCTCTCTCCTCTGTCTGGGTGCCGGGGCCTAAATATGTGACAGTGGCCTGTTCCAGTGGTGGGTGACGTGAAGCCTGATTCTCTGCTATAACATAAAGACTGATTCTGTGCTGACATGAAGCCAGATTCTCTGTTACGGGACCTCTCTCCTCTGCCTGGGTGCCTGGGCCTAAATATGTGACAGTGGCCTGTTCCAGTGGTGGGTGACGTGAAGCCTGATTCTCTGCTATAACATGAAGACTGATTCTGTGCTGACATGAAGCCAGATTCTCTGTTACGGGACCTCTCTCCTCTGTCTGGGTGCCAGGGCCTAAATGTGTGACAGTGGCCTGTTCCAGTGGTGGGTGACGTGAAGCCTGATTCTCTGCTATGACATGAAGACTGATTCTGTGCTGACATGAAGCCAGATTCTCTGTTACGGGACCTCTCTCCTCTGTCTGGGTGCCGGGGCCTAAATATGTGACAGTGGCCTGTTCCAGTGGTGCGTGACGTGAAGCCTGATTCTCTGCTATGACATGAAGACTGATTCTGTGCTGACATGACGCCAGATTCTCTGTTACAGGACCTCTCTCCTCTGTCTGGGTGCCGGGGCCTAAATATGTGACAGTGGCCTGTTCCAGTGGTGGGTGACGTGAAGCCTGATTCTCTGCTATAACATGAAGACTAATTCTGTGCTGACATGAAGCCATATTCTCTGTTACGGGACCTCTCTCCTCTGCCTGGGTGCCTGGGCCTAAATATGTGACAGTGGCCTGTTCCAGTGGTGGGTGACGTGAAGCCTGATTCTCTGCTATGACATGAAGACTGATTCTGTGCTGACATGAAGCCAGATTCTCTGTTACAGGACCTCTCTCCTCTGTCTGGGTGTCGGGGCCTAAATATGTGACAGTGGCCTGTTCCAGTGGTGGGTGACGTGAAGCCTGATTCTCTGCTATGACATGAAGACTGATTCTGTGCTGACATGAAGCCAGATTCTCTGTTACGGGACCTCTCTCCTCTGTCTGGGTGCCGGGGCCTAAATATGTGACAGTGGCCTGTTCCAGTGGTGGGTGACGTGAAGCCTGATTCTCTGCTATGACATGAAGACTGATTCTGTGCTGACATGACGCCAGATTCTCTGTTACGGGACCTCTCTCCTCTGTCTGGGTGCCGGGGCCTAAATATGTGACAGTGGCCTGTTCCAGTGGTGGGTGACGTGAAGCCTGATTCTCTGCTATAACATGAAGACTGATTCTGTGCTGACATGAAGCCAGATTCTCTGTTACTGGACCTCTCTCCTCTGCCTGGGTGCCTGGGCCTAAATATGTGACAGTGGCCTGTTCCAGTGGTGGGTGACGTGAAGCCTGATTCTCTGCTATAACATGAAGACTGATTCTGTGCTGACATGAAGCCAGATTCTCTGTTACGGGACCTCTCTCCTCTGTTTGGGTGCCGGGGCCTAAATGTGTGACAGTGGCCTGTTCCAGTGGTGGGTGACGTGAAGCCTGATTCTCTGCTATGACATGAAGACTGATTCTGTGCTGACATGAAGCCAGATTCTCTGTTACGGGACCTCTCTCCTCTGTCTGGGTGCCGGGCAGGGCTGGGACAAGGCCATTTGGTGCCCAGGGCGAAGATGGCAAACTGCGCCCCCCCCCCCCCCCCCCCCGTTTTTAAGAAAGAATCAATGTTGTTTCAAAACAAGAATATACTTAAAGCAATAGAACAAAGGACTGTGGGACTTTGAAAGTCACAGACACTATAAAGTTCCCCCCCATCATCATGTGCCAGTATAAAGTCCCCCCCATCATCATGTGCCAGTTTTGTAATAAGCCCCCCCAATGTGCCAGTAACACTATTGTAAAAAAAAACAAAAAAAAAACACTTATACTTACCTAAGTGTCAGCGATGCGATGCAGCCTCTTCCTGTGTCCCACGCTGTAATGTAAGGCTCAGGCGGCACGATGACGTCATTGCGCCGGCCTCTGATAGGCTGCCGGCCTAGTGCCTGCAGCCAGGGGCGTACATAAAAATCACTGGGCCCCATAGCAGGAATCTAAATTGGGCCCCCATTCCCCTTTTATAGCCCCTCCCTTTGTTCCATGAACTATTCTTGCTGCTGCGTAATATAATTTATGCCATCAGGGCCGGAATGGGATTACAAAACAGCCCTGGCACACAAAAGAGGTATAATAGATGCAGATGTATATTATATACAGCAGTGTACAGTTATGTGAGGTACGCGGTATAATAGATGCAGTGTGTACAGGTATATAGTATATACAGCAGTGTACTGATATGTGAGGTACGGGGTATAATATATGCAGTGTATACAGTATATACAGTAGTGTAATATGTGAGGTACGAGGTATAATAGATGCAGTGTGTACAGGTATATAGTAAATACAGCAGTGTATTGACACCTCGTACCTCACATATCAGTACACTGCTGTATATACTATATATCTGTACACACTGCATCTATTATACTGTAGATGCAGTGTTCATAGAAATATGTGGTCAGTTATGCATTATAGTCACTGTGAGGTACATGAGGTAGTGGTAACTGTCTGAAGTAGTATACATGAGTGAGCAATGAGTAAAAACAGGGCATGGGGGGGGGGGGGGGGTAAATGATGAAAAGTGGAGGACCTCCTCTTACCTCTCCATTCCAGTCTGTATGGATCAATACAGAGCTGCTTGTGAACTTTTAATACTTGCTGTTAGGGGTTGAAGGACCTGTGATGATGTCATCACAGGTCCTGGCAGATGTACCTTTGAAACCTAGGAACTACACCATTTTTGGTGCAGTTCCTTTGCTAGATTCTGCAGGACCTGTGATGTTGAAGATGATGTCATCACAGGTCCTGGCAGATGCACTGTTCTTACCTGGGAACTATACTTTACACTGTGCAGTTCCCTTACAGGACCTGTGATGACATCATCAAAGGTCCTTTAGCTTTAGAAAGGTAAACAGGAGTAATTAGGGGGCGGGGCCTCTCCTCCACTTCGGTGCCTGCCTGCAGCCTATCAGAGGAAAGGGAAGGGACACGCCTCTCCCTCCCCTGCACCTCCGCTGGCACAGACAGTTTACAATGGAGATGAGCGCAATGGAAGCGCTCATCTCCCTGTGCCCGGCGGCGGCTGCTCACTTGGGGAGGGGGGTCATTTTAGTTGGGGGGGCACATGGGGGGGCACATGGCCCCCCCTGGCGACGCCACTGCTGCTGGCACTTCACCTGCGCCCCCCTCCTGTCCGCAAATGGTAGCGCCCAGGGCACCCGCTCCTTCGGCCCCTGCCTTGTACCGGCCCTGGTGCCGGGGCCTAAATATGTGACAGTGGCCTGTTCCAGTGGTGGGTGACGTGAAGCCTGATTCTCTGCTATGACATGAAGACTGATTCTGTGCTGACATGACGCCAGATTCTCTGTTACGGGACCTCTCTCCTCTGTCTGGGTGCCGGGGCCTAAATATGTGACAGTGGCCTGTTCCAGTGGTGGGTGACGTGAAGCCTGATTCTCTGCTATAACATAAAGACTGATTCTGTGCTGACATGAAGCCAGATTCTCTGTTACGGGACCTCTCTCCTCTGCCTGGGTGCCTGGGCCTAAATATGTGACAGTGGCCTGTTCCAGTGGTGGGTGACGTGAAGCCTGATTCTCTGCTATAACATGAAGACTGATTCTGTGCTGACATGAAGCCAGATTCTCTGTTACGGGACCTCTCTCCTCTGTCTGGGTGCCAGGGCCTAAATGTGTGACAGTGGCCTGTTCCAGTGGTGGGTGACGTGAAGCCTGATTCTCTGCTATGACATGAAGACTGATTCTGTGCTGACATGAAGCCAGATTCTCTGTTACGGGACCTCTCTCCTCTGTCTGGGTGCCGGGGCCTAAATATGTGACAGTGGCCTGTTCCAGTGGTGCGTGACGTGAAGCCTGATTCTCTGCTATGACATGAAGACTGATTCTGTGCTGACATGACGCCAGATTCTCTGTTACAGGACCTCTCTCCTCTGTCTGGGTGCCGGGGCCTAAATATGTGACAGTGGCCTGTTCCAGTGGTGGGTGACTTGAAGCCTGATTCTCTGCTATAACATGAAGACTAATTCTGTGCTGACATGAAGCCATATTCTCTGTTACGGGACCTCTCTCCTCTGCCTGGGTGCCTGGGCCTAAATATGTGACAGTGGCCTGTTCCAGTGGTGGGTGACGTGAAGCCTGATTCTCTGCTATGACATGAAGACTGATTCTGTGCTGACATGAAGCCAGATTCTCTGTTACAGGACCTCTCTCCTCTGTCTGGGTGTCGGGGCCTAAATATGTGACAGTGGCCTGTTCCAGTGGTGGGTGACGTGAAGCCTGATTCTCTGCTATGACATGAAGACTGATTCTGTGCTGACATGAAGCCAGATTCTCTGTTACGGGACCTCTCTCCTCTGTCTGGGTGCCAGGGCCTAAATGTGTGACAGTGGCCTGTTCCAGTGGTGGGTGACGTGAAGCCTGATTCTCTGCTATGACATGAAGACTGATTCTCTGCTGACGTGAAGCCTGATTCTCTGCTATGACATGAAGACTGATTCTCTGCTGACGTGAAGCCCGATTCTCTGCTATGGGAATTCTGTCCAATTGATATTGGTTAATTTTTATTTTTTTTTATTTTTATTTTAATTCATTTCCCTATCCACATTTGTTTGCAGGGGATTTACCTACATGTTGCTGCCTTTTGCAGCCCTCTAGCTCTTTCCTGGGCTGTTTTACAGCCTTTTTAGTGTCTAAAAGTTCGGGTCCCCATTGACTTCAATGGGGTTGGGGTTCGGGACGAAGTTCGGGTCGGGTTCGGATCCCGAACCCGAACATTTCCGGGAAGTTCAGCCGAACTTCTCGAACCCGAACATCCAGGTGTTCGCTCAACTCTAGTGCTGTTGTCACTAAAGTGCAGGGAACGCAGGATGGTCTCAAATCGTGTCCTGGACATGGCAGCAGAGAACATGGGCATGTGATGAATTGTGTTCGTGGACCAATATGACCGCAATTCATGCTTTTTTGTCAAGCCCATGTTGAGGAGAATGCCCAGAAAAGTTTTAAATTCGGAAACTTGGACGAGTTTCCACCGGAAAGACTGGGCATAAAAGCTTCCCGGGTTGGCGTCTATAAATTTAGTGGCATACCGATTTGTTTCTGCCACGACTAAGTCCAAGAGCTCCGCAGTCAAGAACAGCTCAAAAAACCCAAGTGCCGATCCGATCTGAGCTGTCTCAACCCGAACTCCAGACTGGGCGGTGAAAGGGGGAACTACTGGTGCGGCTGAAGTTGGGGGCTGCCAATCAGGGTTTGCCAGCACCTCAGGGACTCTAGGGGCTCTACGGGCCTGTCTGTGCGGTGGCTGCGACGGGGGAACTACTGCACGTGTCACCGTACCAGCTTCAACTGCACTTCTGGTGCTCGCCACTTCACCATGTTCTACGGCAGTGCTGGTAC
This sequence comes from Bufo bufo, assembly GCF_905171765.1. Lineage (NCBI taxonomy): Eukaryota > Metazoa > Chordata > Amphibia > Anura > Bufonidae > Bufo > Bufo bufo. The sequence continues at coordinate 200,695,192 of NC_053394.1, read as the reverse complement.
TAGGTCCAGGATGGGCTGCGCTGCTGGTGTATGCCTCACCACGTAATCCGACAGCGCCAGCCCCACTCTGCTGCCCTTGAAGCGGATCCTGCACAACCTGTGGTCTAGCAACACGGGGCCGGGTACGCCTGGTGGTAACAGGGACCTCAACCTCATCGTCCGAACTTTGGGTCAGACTGCCACTGCTTTCTACAGGTTCGTATTCTGACCCGCTGGATTCGTCAGATGAGGGTTCCCATTCCTTATCCGACTGGGTCAGAATCCTGTAGGCCTCTTCAGAAGAATACCCCTTATTTGCCATTTGGTCAACTAAATTTAGGGGGTATTACCTGAGACTACCCAAGAAGAAAAGCAAGCCTGTCTTACAAATGGGAGGCTAGCGAAGTACAATTGATAAAAGCAATTGATAAAAAATATCAAAACAGATATTTTTTTTTATCGCCGCAGCGCTTGTGAAGTGATTGTGCAGTGATAAAAAAACATATAAATTTTTGTCACTGCGCCGCGCGGGCGTGGGTGAACGCACGTGTGGGCGACCGATCAGGCCTGATCGGTCAAACACTGCGTTTTGGGTGGAGGGCGAGCTAAGGTGACACTAATACTATTATAGATCTGACTGTGATCAGTTCTGATCACTTACAGATACTATAAAAGTACCAATGCTGATTAGCGATATGCTAATCAGCAAATCAGTGACTGCGGTGCGGTGCGGTGGGCTGGGCGCTAACTGACGCTAACTACCTAACAAAGGGGCGTAAACTAACCTAAAACCTAACCGTCAATACTAGTGGGAAAAAAAAGGGACAGTTTACACTGATCACTTTTTTCCCTTTCACTAGTGATTGACAGGGGTGATCAAGGGGTTAATTGGGGTGATGGGGTTGATCTGGGGCTAAGTGTAGTGTTTGGTGTACTCACAGTGATGTGTGCTCCTCTGCTGGGACCAACCGACGAAAAGGACCAGCAGAGGAGCACAGAAGCCATTTAACACATTATATTTATAAATATAATGTGTTAACTGGCTTGTGATTTGATTTTTTGAAAATCACCAGCCTGCCAGCAATGATCATTGGCTGGCAGGCTGGTGACGAAATACTCCTTTAACTTTTGCCGGTCCGCAATGTGCATGCGCGGGCCGGCTGTGCGCGTAATCTCGCGTCTCGCGAGATGACGCGCCGGCGCATCAAGGAGGAATGAATCGACCGCCTCCGAAATGCAATCCTGCGTTAGGCGGTCCGGAGGCGGTTAAAGGGGCGGCCGTTGTCAAAGTCACTCTTAAAGGGGCAGCCACTGTTCTTGTCACTGGTACAGGGGAGGTCGTTGTCAAAGTCATTGTTAAAGGGGAGGTCACTGTTCAAGTCACTCTTAAAGGGGCGGCCACTGTTCTAGTCATTGTTAAAGGGGAGGCCGTTGTCAAAGTCACTGTTAAAGGGGAGGGCACTGTTCAACTCACTCTTAAAGGGGCAGCCACTGTTCAAGTCACTGTTAAAGGGGAGGCCACTGTTGAAGTCACTCTTAAAGGGGTGGCCATTGTCAAAGTCACTCTTAAAGGGATGGCCACTGTTCAAGTCACTCTTAAATGGGCTGCCATTGTCAAAGTCACTCTTAAAGGGACGGCCACTGTTCAAGTCAAACTTAAAGGGCGGACACTGTTCCAAGTCTCTCTTAAAGGGGCAGCCACTGTTCAAGTCACTCTTAAAGGGGCAGCCATTGTCAAAGTCACTCTTAAAGGGATGGCCACCGTTCAAGTCAATCTTAAAGGGGCGGCCACTGTTCCAAGTCACTCTTAAAGGGGCAGCCACTGTTCAAGTCACTTTTAAATGAGAGGCCATTGTTGAAAGTCACTGTTAAAGTGGTGTCCACTGTGGAGTTTAATTCTTATATTTTCTTTGAATTAAAATGTTTTTATTTTTACTTTACTTTCATATAGTTCCATAGGGAACTATATACATATCTACTCTTTTACCATTTTCATATTAAATTAAATTTTTTATGGTTGAGATGACTATAATTACTAATAATTGCATTTTACAACTTTGGGATTACATCCTTTAATTGTTATCTTGCAGACTATGTTGGAAAAACATTATGACGAGCTAAGTTCTCGTACTCAAAAACAAAGTATTGTACGGAGAATAGCCTACACTCTGTGGTAGCAGAATGGCAAGAGGCATTCCAAGGATGCGTTTTAAAAAAAATGGTCAGACCTTAAACGGCATCGCATAGATCTGATCAAAGAGGTCAGAGACAAAAATTGTCCAGGTACGATGCTTACATTAATTTTCTATCACCCACCTTTTGTTATTTATGTGTTCAGTTATGCAAATAAGTATTTCTATCCCTTTACAACTGATTACTTAGTTCATTGGTGTTGAACCGATGGAACGGGTGCTAGAGGCGGCACTCAGAGCCCTCTCTGTGGGCCGCATACCCTTGAAAAGGTCTAAGGTGTACTAATCGGCTTTAGACATTTCCTACCATACAGCTTCGCAGGCACACTATTAACAGCACAGTCAGCATATTTAATGTAGGCAGGCTGTTACAGCAAAATGATAATTGTGTGGAAGACAGACTATACTGGTATTGAGGTACAATGGTAGCGTTGGCTATTTGCAATAAATAATTTAGTTGGTTTTCTCTTCTGCCTAAAAGTTCTCCAGCACGGATTTAGTAAATGCTGGGACACTTAGCTGATTATTCCTTTAAAATATATACATACACTCACAGCGAGATACAGATATATGATGTAAACCCTTATCCAATGTCAAAACAGTTGACTTGGTCCACCGCATTGGAATACCCCTGCAACAGTACCTTGCAAACCAATACCCCCTGGTACCTTATCCTAGCTATTAACGTACTCAACTGTAAACCATCTGAAAGACCTCATTTATAGTTTCATCTAACACCAAATCAAGTGAAATCAAACATAGGGGTAATCATTATGCCATCCAGATCCCACCATAGATTAATTTGTGTACCGTCACCTTTTTTTTATTTGCTTTCCTGGTTTATCTTGGTATTTTGGGAAAATGTGGTCATTACAGGTGTTCCTCTTCCAAAAGTACGAGCTAAGCGCTCTAAAAAGAAGGTGGTGGTGGAAGAGAAGGATGAGGTCCAGCAGATGAGGTCCAGGAGGATGATGGGATGATGAGGAGGAAGAAGACGAGGTGGTGATCACCCCCCGCCAGGAGGGTAAATATATTCTGTTGATGTTTTAATTTAAAAAATGTCCCCACACACATACAGGTGTCAGTTTAGTCTTCACCACAGGCAGATTTTCTTCAAGAAAACAATTATAAACAAGTTCAAGTTCAACCTCTAATTGTTATGCAGACTTCAAATATTACATAACCTAAAGTCCCACACTTTGCGTTCCCTCCAAGCAGCGTAACAAAAATTAGTATATCACTACTTTTTAGGGTCTGTCAGAGACCATCCTCATTTCTCTGCAGGTTCAGTTTTCAAATCTCCTGTCCACACTTGAAAAGAACAGCATTTTTAATCCAAACTTTATTAAAAAGTCTTGATGGAGTACAGGAGTGACCTGTGCCACTATATCTGTCTGGGCACTCAGTCCAAAAACCCAGACCCTAATTAAATCCACGTAAAAAGTTTATTTTAAAGCTAGCTGATGTTACAGGTGTACTGATTTCCGTAAAGTATCTCAATGAGGCATACTATTTAATTAAGATGTAACGAGCATCCAATATATAAAATTTTTCTTAGACTAAAAAATAAAGTGCACAAAACCATATTAATATTTATCTAAAAAATGGTGTAAAAACTATAAAACAGTCAACAAAAAACGTACAACACACAACAGTAATATAAAACATGAACACTATAAAGTAATTAATAATCTACATAAAAAGCATTAACTTAACTACTAAGTCCATAAACCTAAAGTCAAAAGAACTATTATTAACCTCTTAAGGACACATGACGTACCGGTACGTCATGATGTCCTGGTACTTAAGGACACATGACGTACCTGTACGTCATATGTTGTTCCAATTACTGCCGCCCGGCCGGCGGTGATCGGACCAAGGTGCCTGCTCAAATCATTGAGCAGGCACCTCGGCTAAATGCGCGGGGGGGTCCCGTGACCCCCCCATGTCGGCGATCGCAACAAACCACAGGTCAATTCAGACCTGCGTTTGCTGCGCTTTCAGAAACTTTAATATGCCTAAAATATATATGTTTCACCCCCCCTGCACCCCCGAATGATTTTATGGCGGCGGGAGGTGCAGGGGGCGGTTTGAAGGCGGTGCAGGCAGTGCGGGAGGCGGGCGGTGCGGCAGGCGGGATCGCGATCCCCCGCCCGCCTCCCCTTGAATAATCGTTGGTGGCCAGTGGGTATACCAGGGTGTGAGCACATTGCTGACACCCTGGTATAAACGGCTGACATCTGTGATGCGATGTCAGCCGTTTAACCCTTTCCATACCGCGGTCCGTACAGTATGCAGCCTCCCAACAAGATGGGTTGACGACCTGATCTATAAAACAGACATGTTACTTTACCCGAACGGTGAACGCCATAAAAATAAAAAATAAAAAACTATAATGAAATTGAAATTTTGCCCACTTTACTTCCCAAAAAAGGTAGTAAAAGTGATCAAAAAAGTTGCATATACGCCAAAATTGTAACAATAAAACCGTCATCTCATCCCGCAAAAATCATACCCTACCCAAGATAATCGCCCAAAAACTGAAAAAACTATGGCTCTTAGACTATGGAAACACTAAAACATGATTTTATTTGTTTCAAAAATGAAATCATTGTGTAAAACTTACATAAATAAAAAAAAGTATACATATTAGGTATCGCCATGTCCGTATCAACCGGCTCTATAAAAATATCACATGACCTAACCCCTCGGATGACCACCGTAAAAAAATAAAATAAAAAACGGTGTAAAAAAAGCAATTTTTTGTCATCATACGTCACAAAAAGTGTAATAGCAAGCGATCAAAAAGTCATATGCACCCAAAAATAGTGCCAATCAAATCATAATCTCATCCCGCAAAAAATGAGACCCTACCTAAGATAATCGCCCAAAAACTGAAAAAACTATGGCTCTTAGACTATGGAGACACTAAAACATTATTATTTTTTTTTTATGAAATCCCTGTGTAAAACTTACATAAATAAAAAAAATTGTATACATATTAGGTATCGCCGCGTCCGTGACAACCTGCTCTATAAAATTACCACATTATCTAACCCGTCAGATGAATGTTGTAAAAAAAAACAAAAAAAACTGTGCCAAAAAAGCTATTTCTTGTTACCTTGCCGCACAAAAAGTGTAATATAGAGCAACCAAAAATCATATGTACCCTAAACTAGTACCAGCAAAACTGCCACCCTATCCCGTAGTTTCTAAAATGGGGTCACTTTTTTGGAGTTTCTACTCTAGGGGTGCATTAGGGGGGCTTCAAATGGGACATGGTGTCAAAAAAACCAGTCCAGCAAAATCTGCCTTCCAAAAACCGTATGGCATTCCTTTCCTTCTGCGCCCTACCGTGTGCCCGTACAGCAGTTTACGACCACATATGGGGTGTTTCTGTAAACTACAGAATCAGGGCCATAAATAATGAGTTTTGTTTGGCTGTTAACCCTTGCTTTGTAACTGGAAAAAAAAATGTTAAAATGGAAAATCTGCCAAAAAAATGAAATTTTGAAATTGTATCTCTATTTTCCATTAAATCTTGTGCAACACCTAAAGGGTTAACAAAGTTTGTAAAATCAGTTTTGAATACCTTGAGGGGTGTAGTTTCTTAGAAGGGGTCACTTTTATGGAGTTTCTACTCAAGGGGTGCATCAGGGGGGCTTCAAATGGGACATGGTGTAAATAAACCAGTCCAGCAAAATCTGCCTTCCAAAAACCGAACGGCGCACCTTTCACTCTACGCCCCGCTGTGTGGCTGTACAGTAGTTTAAGGCCACATATGGGGTGTTCCTGTAAATGGCAGAGTCAGGGCAATAAAGATAGTCTTGTTTGGCTGTTAACCCTTGCTTTGTTAGTGGGAAAAAATGGGTTAAAATGGAAAATTAAGGAAAAAAATGAAATTCGCAAATTTCATCCCCATTTGCCAATAACTCTTGTGCAACACCTAAAGGGTTAACGAAGTTTGTAAAATCAGTTTTGAATACCTTGAGGGGTGTAGTTTATAGAATGGGGTCATTTTTGGGTGGTTTCTATTATGTAAGCCTCGCAAAGTGACTTCAGATCTGTAGTGGTCCCTAACAATTTTGTTTTTGTAAATTTCTGAAAAATTTCAAGATTTGCTTCTAAATTTCTAAGCCTTGTAACATCCCCAAAAAATAAAATATCATTCCCAAAATAATTCAAACATGAAGTAGACATATGGGGAATGTAAAGGCATCACAATTTTGGGGGGTATTACTATGTATTACAGAAGTAGAGAAACTGAAACTTTGAAATTTGCTAATTTTTCCAAATTTTTGGTAAATTAGGTATTTTTTTATGGAAAAAAAAATATATTTTTTTACTTCATTTTACCAGTGTCATGAAGTACAATATGTGATGAAAAAACTATCTCAGAACGGCCTGGATAAGTCAAAGCGTTTTAAAGTTATCAGCACTTAAAGTGACACTGGTCAGATTTTCAAAAAATGGCCTGGTCCTAAGGTGAAATAAGGCTGTATCCTGAAGGGGTTAATCCTAACTAACCCAGTATATAACGGATTAACATAGTAACGTAGTACATAAGGCCGAAAAAAGACATCTGTCCATCCAGTTGGGCCTGTCATCCTGCAGGTTGATCCAGAGGAAGGCAAAAAAATAAAACTGTGAGGTAGAATCCAATTTACCCAACTTTAGCAAAATAAAAAATTCCTTCCCGACTCCAATCAGGCAATCAGAATAATTCCCTGGATCAATGACCCCTCTCTAGTAGCTATAGCCTGTAATATTATTACACTCCAGAAATACATCCAGGCCCCTCTTGAATTCTTTTATTGTACTCACCATCAACACCTCCTCAGGCAGAGAGTTTCATAGTCTTGCTGCTCTTACCATAAAGAATCCTCTTCTATGTTTGTGTACAAACCTTCTTTCCTCCAGACGTAGAGGATGTCCCCTCATCACAGTCACAGTCCTGGGGATAAATAGATAATGGGATAGATCTATGTACTGACCCCTGATATATTTATACATAATAATTAGATCTCCCCTCAGTCGTCTTTTTTCTAAAGTGAATAACCCTAATTTTGATAATCTTTCTGGGTACTGTAGTCTCCCCATTCCAGTTATTACTTTAGTTGCCCTCCTCTGAACCCTCTCCAGCTCTGCTATGTCTGCCTTGTTCACAGGAGCCCAGAACTGTACACAGTACTCCATGTGTGGTCTGACTAGCGATTTGTAAAGTGGTAGGACCATGTTCTCATCACCACCATCTATGCCTCTTTTGATGCAACCCATTATCTTATTGGCCTTGGCAGCAGCTGTCTGACACTGGTTTTTGCAGCTTAGTTTGCTGTTAATTAAAATTCCTACATCCTTTTCCATGTCAGTGTTAACGAGTGTTTTACCATTTAGTATGTACGGGTGACTTGCATTATTCCTTCCCATGTGCATAACCTTACATTTGTGAGTGTTAAACCTCATTTGCCACTTATCTGCCCAAGCCTCCAATCTATCCAGATCCATCTGTAGTAGTATACTGTCCTCTTCAGTGTTAATTACTTTACACAGTTTATTGTCATCTGCAAAAATTGATATTTTACTGTGCAAGCCTTCTACAAGACCATTAATCAATATATTGAAGAGAATAGGGCCCAATACTGACCCCTGAGGTACCCCACTAGTGACAGTGACCCAATCTGAGTGTGTACCGTTAATAACCACCCTCTGTTTTCTATCCCTCAGCCAGTTACTTACCCACATACAGACGTTTTCTCCCAGTCCAAGCATTCTCATTTTATATACTAACCTTTTATGTGGTACAGTGACAAATGCTTTGGAGAAGTCCAGATATACGACATCCATTGATTCGCCGCTGTCAAGTCTAGAACTTACCTCCTCATAGAAACTGATTACAATAGTTTGGCATGACCAATCCCTCATGAAGCCATGCTGATATGGCGTTATTTGCTTATTTCCGTTGAGATGCTCTAAGATAGCATCTCTTAGAAAACCTTCAAACAGTTTATCCACAACATATGTTAAACTTACTGGCCTATAGTTTCCAGGCTCTGTTTTTGGACCCTTTTTGAATATTGGCACCACATATGCTATGCGCCAATCCTGTGGGACATTCCCTGTCAGTATAGAGTCTGCAAATATCAGAAATAAGGGTCTGGCTATGACATTACTTGATTCCCTTAGGATACGGGGGTGTATGCCATCCAGTCCTGGCGATTTGTCTATTTTAATCTTTTTAAGTCGCTGATGTACTTCTTCCAGGGTCAGACAGGAATTCATCTGCTTTATACACCAATCAATGATTGTCTTTTAAAGTACATTTAAATTTTTTATTTCCTTTACTTTTACAGCTCACAACAACATGATTAAGAAAATAAAAAAAGTGCAGCGGGAGCAGCGCGAAAGAATGCTGAAGTTCAGGGCGCTGCAGATGCGAAAAACAAGGGAGCTGAAGCTCCAATTGTCACACGAGCTCACCCTAACGGAGGAGGCCAACCAAAAGGCCCTGAATGAACTTCTCCAAGAACAAATAAAATGAAAAGTTTACCGTAATTTTTTTCATTTGTTTTTTTGGGCTTCTGTTATTTATTTTATTAATATTTTTTTTTATTTAAAGATTATTTTATTAAACTTTATTGTTCTATAAAATTTGTTGTATTTTGTTTTATTGTAACCAATGGGGTTACAGTATGGACAATTTAGTCTGGGTCAAAGTAATAATTCATTATCATTACATACAGCAGCCGCCGTTACATGGAAACAGGGTAATAGACATGGCGCTGCTTATGGTCGCACCACTTATTCACTATGACTATTTTCTTGTGCCGGTGGTCATGTGTGTGCCACAATTCAAACCGAATACTGCGGTCTGTGGCGCTCTTAGCAGCACGCGTGACGGGACCAGGTCCAATCATAGACCTTGTACAACATGCATACATGTAATCCAAAACTTTGAAAATACAAGTATTAGTACTTAATGTGATCATGTCATCAAAATGTAAAAAAAAATTATGGCTATAAAAAGAAAATATTTGATTTTAGGTTACCGTTATAACATTACATTGTATTTAAATTGCATGTGTGTGGGGTATGAGCAATGGAGTATTGTCCAATAAACATCTGATGAGAGGTGTACCTGTGTAGTGAGGTGACGGTACGGTATGTGATGTACAGCTGGTTCACCTCCACGTGGTGCACCCTGGGTTATGGTAAATGAACCAGCGAATACTGAAATACTGGAGGTCAATCATTACTTCTCATAAACTGTGTGTGAGTGAGGAGGTGGGGGAGGACTTGATGGAGGGGGATTTAAGGTGGTGGAGGGTTTAAGGGGGGAGGGGGGTTGGTGTGGGCTTTATAGCGTGGGATATACAGTGTGTAGCACGTAAATAGAGGTGCTATGTGCATATGAGAGATATTTGTCTGCTATCCATACATACATGTTACAGACATTGTAGTGAGATGTAACCACTTTAATTTGTGCCATAATAATTTACCGCTTCACACCCAATGACGTAGCTATACTTAATCCAGCAGAATAATTAAACATGGATCAATCCTTATGCGGGCGCCGTGGCCACCTGCTTTGTGTGGCTGCATACACCCACGGCTAATGTCCGTGACCGTCAGTAATACCGATGGTGGACATTTAACCCATAAGATGTAGTGGTCACTTGTTAACTATAACAATACAAGCAATACGAATATTTTTAGCAATAGTGTTGGATTCGAAATGCAACTAATATTTTATTGCATTGCAATTCCAGCTTTGGAGATTTTGCTATAGGTGGTATTGGTAGAATTAACTAATAAAACAAATATAAAACAGAATAGTGCATTATAAAAGTTGGATTCGCAATGTGGTTAAAAATAATAGCAAATATTATCGCTTTGTGATTAAAAATTAGCACTGCTAGATTCAATATTAGTTAAGTTCGTTAATTCTAGAAAGCTGACCTATTCCATTAGAGACCCAGCAGCAGCCTCAAGTTGAAATCGCAATGCGATTAATCTAACTTGAAGTAATCGCATTGCTATATTCCATATTCATTAATTCTAGCCTAATATGTAATATAGCAGTGCTAAGTTTTAATCGCAATGCGATTTCAACTTAGACCTGTGTAACGGGGTTCTTGAATCAGTTTTAGATGGTCATCTTGAAGAAGACATCTGTAACGGGGTTCCGAAGGTGCACTCGGTCGCCCATTGCCCACAGAACTGTTGCTTAGCTTTGGGAATGAGGATCTGTGTTTGACCTCATTCCCAGGGCGGCTTTACTAGCTGGGTGGCTCCCTGCTCCTAAGTCTGCCTTGAGCGCCGAGCTGATCACTCGGTGCTCGACTGGTTGGTCTGTCGGTCATGTGACGCTGGCCACGTCACATGATCCTCACTCCCCACTGTAAATACAGGCAGCCTGCTGGCCACAGGTTGCCTGTTAATTTAGGTTCAACCTGTGATTTGGTCTTTCCTGGCGTACTTACCTCCTGCTGAATTCCTGACGATCCTCTGCCTGCTCCTAGTGTACTTTGCTGCTATCCTGGTATTTATGACCCCGGCTTCTCCTGACAATTCTCTGCTTGCTCCCTTTGTACTTTGAAGCTTTCCTGGTATTGACTCGGTCCGTTCACGTCCTGTTGTTTGTCTGTCTGTCTGTCATCCCTGCACTTATTCCAAGTTAGAGATTGCCGTCCAGTTGTCCCCTGTCATTAGGACTCGCGAGGCAAGTAGGCAGGGCCAGGGGTAAGGGTGGAGCACAGTGGTCACTTCCCTTCCCCCTGTGTGTGTGTGTACGCGACCGTTACAGATTAACAGGCCCAATAACCACTGTATTATGAATCCTCTGGTGACCCTGACTGACCATGTCTCTAATCTGACGCAGAGGGTGCAGGAGTTAGGGGAAAAACTCAGTTCTTTTGAGTTAGGGCAAGGTTCTTCCACTCCTCAGGCCTCCAGTCCACATTTTGAGCCCCAGATTAAGCTCCCAGAACCCTTTTCTGGAGACCGGAAGAAGTTTCTCTCTTTTAAGGAGAATTTTAAACTTTACTTCCGTTTGCGCCCCGTGTCCTCTGGCCCCGAGAGTCAACGCGTGGGCATTATCATTTCCCAATTACAGGGTGATCCCCAGGACTGGGCGTTCTCTTTAGCTGCTGGCGCCAGTTGTTTATGTTCTGTGGAGGGGTTCTTTCAGGCCCTGGGTACCCTCTATGATGAACCAGACAGGGCTCTAGTAGCCGAGACGGCTCTAAAGGCACTGGTTCAGGGCAATCTACCAGCGGAGGATTATTGCACCCAATTTAGAAGGTGGTGTGTCCCCTCAGGATAGAACGAACCAGCCCTGAAGAGTTAGTTCAGGTCAGGTCTGTCTAATAAATTAAAGGATCTTCTGGTCAGTTATCAACTTCCAGAGACCTTAGAGGAGATGATGACCCTTGTTGTCCGACTCGACCGACGGGTTAGAGAGAGACGACAGGAACAGTTCTCTTCCCAGATGGTGGTCCAGTCAGAGGCCTATCCCAGAGTCAATGCTGAGGTCTCCACCGAGGAACCCATGCAGGTTAGCATGACCCGAGGGAATCTTCGCCGCAGACGTGGAGAATGCTTTTACTGTGGAGATCCTGACCATTGGATCAACCAGTTTCCTAAGAAGGTCCTCTCTGTCAAGTCTCCTAAGGCAAGGCAACCTAAAGACCAGGTACACCCTGAATTTTCTAAATGTAAGCTTTCGGTACCCATTACGATTTCTCTGGGAGTAGATAAATGGCCGGGTAAGGCCTTTATTGATTCTGGCTCAGCGGCTAGCTTTATTGACTCTGAGTATGCCGTAAGATTGGGTATTCCTATGATTGCCTTACCAACTCCTATCCATGTCATCGCTATTGATGCTACTCCTCTTATTGGTGGTACGGTGAGCTTATGTACCTCGGAGATTTCTCTAACCGTGGGTGTGTGCCACTCAGAGAGATGTTCGCTTTTAGTCCTGGAGAACCTACCAGCTGAGGTGGTACTAGGGTTGCCTTGGCTCCGACTACATAACCCCACTATAGATTGGTCCAATGGGGAGTTGGTGAGATGGGGGCCATGGAAGATTATATTAAGAAGAGCCTTGGTAAAGGGCATATTAGACCTTCTGTCTCTCCCATGGGGGCGGGGTTTTTCTTCGTTAAGAAAAAAGATGGTGGTCTTAGGCCATGTATTGATTACCGGAGATTAAATAAAATCACTGTCCAGAATAGCTACTCCCTCCCATTGATTCCGGATTTATTTAACCAGGTTCTGGGGGCAACCTGGTTTTCCAAAATTGATCTGAAAGGAGCATACAATCTAATCCGAATCAAGGAGGGAGACGAATGGAAGACGGCGTTCAATACTCCGGTAGGACACTTTGAATATCAGGTGATGCCTTTTGGACTCAGCAATGCCCCAGCTGTGTTCCAAAACTTCATGAATGACATTCTTAGGGAGTTCTTAGGTAAATTTGTTATTGTCTATCTTGACGACATTTTGATATTCTCTCCTGACTTCGAATCACATGTGTCTCATGTTAAACAAGTATTAGAGGTGTTGAGGGAGAATCAGCTATCCGCTAAACAAGAGAAATGTGTCTTTGGTGTACAGGAGATTCTGTTTCTAGGGCATGTTCTGACTCCTCACGCCTTCAAGATGGATCCTGGTAAGGTACTAGCAATTAAGGAATGGGTAAGACCTTCATCCTTAAAGGCCTTACAACGGTTCTTAGGTTTCGCCAATTACTATCGTAAATTTATTATTAATTTTTCCGTAATTGCTAAACCGTTGACCGACCTTACTAAGAAAGGGGCGGATTTGGAGAATTGGTCTACTGAGGCCATTTCTTCATTTGAAAAATTAAAAAAGGCATTCAGTAGCGCTCCCATTCTGATCCACCCTGATAAGGAGAAACCTTTTATTGTGGAGGTGGATGCGTCCGAGGACGGCGCAGGAGCACTCCTTTCACAAGGTCCTGCTAGCCTCACTAATCTGAGACCATGTGCCTTCTTCTCCAGGAAATTCTCTCCCACGGAGAGAAACTACGACATAGGGAATAGGGAGCTGCTGGCCATTAAATGGGCATTTGAGGAGTGGAGGCATTTTCTGGAGGGGGCAAGGCATTGTGTAACTGTTGTCACTGACCATAAAAACCTTATGTTTCTCGAGTCTGCTAAGAGGTTGAATCCCCGTCAAGCCAGATGGGCTCTGTTTTTTTACTCGTTTTGATTTTTCCATTGCGTTCAGGCCGGGAAGTAAAAATGTGAAGGCAGACGCATTATCTCGGAGCTTCCAGGCTTTTCAACCTACTGAGGTACCACCTGAATCCATCCTGCCAGCAAAAATCTTCTTAGCAGCTCTTACCCAGGATATCTCGGCTCGCATTAGGTCGGAACAACATCTGGCACCGGTATCCACCCCAATAGATAAGTTGTTTGTTCCCGTACAATTTCGTCTCCAGCTGTTGGGTGAGTGTCACGATTCTGCCTTTTGTGGACATCCGGGTGTTGAGGGCACTAAGAATCTGGTTTCTAGATCTTATTGGTGGCCCACTCTAACTAGGGATGTCAAGTCCTACGTGTCAGCCTGTGAGGTTTGTGCCAGGTCCAAGACACCTAGGACTCGCCCTGCTGGTAACCTACGACCCCTACCCATTCCCAGTAGACCCTGGTCCCATATCTCGATGGACTTTATAACTGACCTACCGCCGGCGGAGGGTAAGACTGTAGTTTGGGTAGTGGTCGATAGGTTTAGCAAGATGGTCCATTTCATTCCCCTGTCTAAACTCCCGAATGCCAAAACCTTGGCGTCTATTTTTGTGAAAGAAATTGTTCGATTGCATGGTATCCCGGAAAATATTGTTTCTGACAGGGGTGTGCAGTTTGTGTCCAAATTCTGGAGGGCCTTCTGTCAAGAATGTAAAATTTCATTATCTTTTTCCTCTGCCTACCACCCTGAGAGTAATGGGCAGACTGAACGCCTTAATCAGTCTGTCGAACAATTCTTGAGGTCGTATGTTGCTGATGACCAGCAATTATGGGTGAAATATCTTCCATTGGCTGAATTTGCTTTGAATAACCGTGTCAATTCTTCTGCTGGGGTTTCACCTTTCTTTTGTAACCATGGTTTCCATCCCCGTTTTCATTCTGGGTCATCCGTCTCCTCCTCTAACCCTGAGGCGGATAGGCTCTCCTCTGAACTGTGCACAGTTTGGGCCCAGGTTCAATCGAACTTAGAAAAGGCTCAAAGTTCTCAGAAACTCAAGGCCGATAGGAGACGTTCAAGGGGGGTGAATTTTCAGGTTGGGGATAAGGTATGGTTGTCCTCCAAGAATCTCTCCCTTAAGGTAGATTCTAAAAAGTTTGCTCCTCGTTTTATTGGACCATATAAGATCACGGAAGTGATTAACCCGGTATCTTTTAGGTTGGAGCTGCCCGAGTCATTCCACATTCATAATGTGTTCCATAAGTCTCTACTTAAAAAATATTTTGAACCGGTAGTACCATCGAAAGCCTCGCCTCCGCCGGTTCTTGTTAATGATGCTGTCGAGTATGTGATGTCTAAAATAGTGGATGTCAGGAAGGTGCGTAATTCCTTGCAGTACCTGATTCACTGGAAGGGGTATGGACCTGAAGAGAGATCTTGGGTACCTGCCAGGGAGGTTCATGCTCCTAGACTTGTTCGAAAATTTCATTTAGAACACCCTGAAAAGCCATAGCCTGAAGTCTTGGGTCCTGTGGCCCCTCGTAAAAGGGGGGTACTGTAACGGGGTTCCGAAGGTGCACTCGGTCCCCCATTGCCCGCAGAACTGTTGCTTAGCTTTGGAAATGAGGATCTGTGTTTGACCTCATTCCCAGGGCAGCTTTACTAGCTGGGTGGCTCCCTGCTCCTAAGTCTGCCTTGAGCGCCGAGCTAATCACTCGGTGCTCGACTGGTTGGTCTGTCGGTCATGTGACGCTGGCCACGTCACATGATCCTCACTCCCCACTATAAATACAGGCAGCCTGCTGGCCACAGGTTGCCTGTTAATTTAGGTTCAACCTGTGATTTGGTCTTTCCTGGCGTACTTACCTCCTGCTGAATTCCTGACGATCCTCTGCCTGCTCCTAGTATTTCTCCTGGTATTTATGACCCCGGCTTCTCCTGACAATTCTCTGCTTGCTCCCTTTGTACTTTGAAGCTTTCCTGGTATTGACTCGGTCCGTTCACGTCCTGTTGTTTGTCTGTCTGTCATCCCTGCACTTATTCCAAGTTAGGGATTGCCGTCCAGTTGTCCCCTGTCATTAGGACTCGCGAGGCAAGTAGGCAGGGCCAGGGGTAAGGGTGGAGCACAGTGGTCACTTCCCTTCCCCCTGTGTGTGTGTGTACGCGACCGTTACAACCTGGTTTACTATGGTTGGCTTGGTAGAATTAGCGAAGATGACGAATATGACGAATGTATTCGTCATATTCCTCAAAATGAAGATAACAAAGTATTCTCCATCTTCGTTTTTGCTCCATATTCGTCAATTTCGATAATTCTAGCAATCAAATAGGAAGGTTGACTATAGAGAAAGCTGTGTTTAATTCGCTATGCGATTATATTACTTTGCTTTTTTTTAAAATAAATAGAATCATTATAATAATCAAGTATTATAACTATTCTATTTATTTAAAAAAAAAGCAAAGTAATATTATCGCATAGCGAATTAAAAACTTAGCTGTCTCTATAGTCAACTTTCCTATTTGATTGCTAGAATTAGCGAAGTTGACGGATATGGAGCTAAAACGAAGATGGAGAATACTTTGTTAACTTCGTTTTGAGGAATATGATGAATACATTCGTCATATTCGTCATCTTCGCTAATTCTAACAAGCCAACCATAGTAAACCAGGTCTAAGTTGAAATCGCAATGCGATTAATTCAAGTTATATTAATCGCATTGCGATTACAACTTAGCACTGCTATATTACATATTAGGCTAGAATTAACGAATAAGGAATATAGCAGAGCTAAGTTGAAATCGCAATGCGATTACATCAAGTTAGATTAATCGCATTGCGATTTCAACGTAATTCTCAAATCCGACAGTACATTCTAGTATGGAGACATTCCCATGGTGATGGGGATGCTCCATGAGCACGGAAGTCGGCAGAAGCGGCAACGGGCACTGACTGGAGCAGCCAGGAAGCCAGGAATCCTAAGGACAGGTAAGAACTACTTTTGGGAAGTGGGAAAGAAAATAAATATAACAATAATAAAAAAAAAGAATATTCGAAATAGCGAATTTATAGCACTATATTCGAAATATTCGCGAATTTGATATTCGAATATTCGCGCTCAACACTATTCACCTTAAGTCTGATTACATACAGCCACCACCTGGCAAGTTCACCAAAGAACCATTTATATGCTAAAAGAAGATGGCGAAGAGTTCAATATCTATCAGAACAGTTTTGAATTAGATGAAGGAAAGAGTACTTAGCCAATCTGATGCTAAGAAGTAAATGGCAAACACCCAGAAGAAATGTCCAAGTTGGTGACAAAGTGTTAGTAAAAGAAGAAGATTTACCTAGAAGTCAATGGAAATTAACCAAAGTTCTAGAAGTTCAAAAGGATGAAGATAGACTAGTAAGAAGAGTGTCTGTACAAGTAGGAGACTCAAAACTTGACAAAATAGGAAAACGTCCCACTACTCCACTTAAGTTGGAATGTCCTATACAGAAGTTATTTGTTCTACTTGACAGTAATAATAGACACTTGGAAGATGAGAACTGATGGAAAATTAATTTCAAGTTCGAGTTCTACCACTAAGAACATAGAATTATAGGTCATTTTGGTGGGAGTGTAGCTGGCCAGCTAAGACCTGTTTTAGCTTGCTAATATAGCTTATATGTTTATACAGCTAAACCTGCCAATAACCTTAATACTAGAGATGGCCTTGCAGATCGCCCGGCGGTCGTTTCGTGGCGAACTTTGCTAATTTGCGATTCACAGAACGGGTGAACATATGGCGATATTCTTTTACAGTGTGAGGATTTTTGTTGATAATATCGTGAAATTGCATGGTATTCCTTCAGAAGTGGTTTCTGATAGGGGCACGCAGTTTGTCTCCAGGTTTTGGAGGGCGTTCTACTCTCGGCTTGGCATTCAACTTTCGTTCTCTTCGGCTTTTCATCCGCAGTCGAATGGACAGACAGACAGAGCGTACTAATCAAAATCTGGAGACCTACTTGAGGTGCTTTGTGGCTGAGAATCAGGAGGACTAGTCCTCATTATTGTCCCTAGCAGAGTTTGCTTTGAATAACCGTAGGCACGAGTCCACGGGTAAGTCGCCATTTTGTGGCGCATACGGTTTTCATCCTCAGTTTGGTACCTTTTCTGGGACTAGTTCCTCTGGGATGCCAGAGGAGGAGAGATTTTCTTCTGCCTTGTCTTCTATCTGGCGGAGGATCCAAGTGAATTTGGAAAAGATGGATGAGAGGTATAAGCGAATGGCTGACAAGAGACGTGTGACTGGTCCGGACCTGTGTGTGGGTGATCTGGTGTGGTTGTCCACTAAAAATATTAAACTGAGAGTGCCATCTGAGGATCCATGATGTGTTCCACAGGTCTTTACTGAAAAAATATGTGAAAC
Organism: Bufo bufo; assembly: GCF_905171765.1. Taxonomy (NCBI): domain Eukaryota; kingdom Metazoa; phylum Chordata; class Amphibia; order Anura; family Bufonidae; genus Bufo; species Bufo bufo. Next base: position 200,677,401 of record NC_053394.1, on the reverse strand, counting down.
CGGTGGAACAATCGCCATTGCCCCCTCCTCCTGTTCTTGTCGATGGAAATTTAGAGTTCGAGATCTCCAGGGTTCTTGACTCTAGAGTTCTTCGGGGTTCCCTTCAGTACCTGGTACACTGGAGGGGATACGGCCCTGAGGAGAGGATGTGGGTTCCGGCGCTGGATGTCAGTGCCAGCCGACTGGTGAGGGCTTTTCACAGATCCCACCCGGATAAGGTTGGTCCGGGGTGTCCGGAGGTCACCCGTAGAAGGGGGGGTACTGTCATGCCCTGCTCAGACTATGTGCGGAGGTCTGCCAGATTAGCAGCACGTGTCTAGTCTTTTGTTGTGTTTTGGAGTCATGCTAGATCCGCCTCCTTTCAGGTGCACTGGGTGGGGTCGTTGGTTTAAATTACTCCCACTCCCAGTGTTCTGTGTGGGTTATAGCTTCTGTCAGGCTTTGGAAGCAAGGAAGGAAGAATTGGCTGTTCCTGCTCTGATAAGATAAGTTGGTTTCTGATTTCTTGTGGTTTGCTGTCTAGGCTGTTTGAGTGACGTCTGTCCCCTCCAGGTTCTGATGGAGCAGGCTGCCCCTATTCCCCTTTCACCATCTCAGGGATTCTAGGGTATTTTCAGCCCAGGCACGAGGACACATTATTCCCACCTTAAAGTTCTGAATGTGGGCATAGCAGTATAGGGAGAGCTGTTAGGGGTTTGCTAGGAGGTGACCTTATCCCCAGCTTCTCGCCTAGAAACTTGTTTGTTTATTTATCTGTGTATCTGATATCCTGTCCGCCGTGACAGTTACCTCAGCTACAGATAGGGAAAAATGACATTGGAACAAATAATTTTTACTGGTGTGATATACCAGTTGCCCCCCCCAAAAAACTGATTGAAGCAAGGGTGTTATATATCAATAATATAATTTCTATATAGTGCATTTGAGTAGCGCAGCATTTGTTGCGGTTTTGCTGCGTTACCCCAGCTACAGATAGTGACAAACAATATTGAAATAATTAATTTCTACTGGTGTGATATACCAGTTGCCCTCCAAAAAAACTGATTGAAGCAGGGGTGTTATATACCAATAATATACTTTCTATTAAGTGCATTTGGGTGGTGCAGAATTGGTTTGCGATTTTGCTGTGTTACCTCAGCTACAGATAGTGACAAACGACATTGGAACAAAAAAATTCTACTGGTGTGAAATACCAGTTGCATCCTAAAAAAAACTGATTCAAGCAGGGGTATTATATACCAATAATAAACTTTCTATATAGTGCATTTGGGTAGTGCAGCATTTGTTTGCGGTTTAGCTGCGTTAACTCAGCTACACAGAGTGACAAACGCCATTGGAACAAATAATGTCTACTGGTGTGATATACCAGTTTCCCCCCCAAAAAATGATTGAAGCAGGGGTGTTACCTCCTGCTGAATTCCTGACGATCCTCTGCCTGCTCCTAGTATTTCTCCTGGTATTTATGACCCCGGCTTCTCCTGACAATTCTCTGCTTGCTCCCTTTGTACTTTGAAGCTTTCCTGGTATTGACTCGGTCCGTTCACGTCCTGTTGTTTGTCTGTCTGTCATCCCTGCACTTATTCCAAGTTAGGGATTGCCGTCCAGTTGTCCCCTGTCATTAGGACTCGCGAGGCAAGTAGGCAGGGCCAGGGGTAAGGGTGGAGCACAGTGGTCACTTCCCTTCCCCCTGTGTGTGTGTGTACGCGACCGTTACAACCTGGTTTACTATGGTTGGCTTGGTAGAATTAGCGAAGATGACGAATATGACGAATGTATTCGTCATATTCCTCAAAATGAAGATAACAAAGTATTCTCCATCTTCGTTTTTGCTCCATATTCGTCAATTTCGATAATTCTAGCAATCAAATAGGAAGGTTGACTATAGAGAAAGCTGTGTTTAATTCGCTATGCGATTATATTACTTTGCTTTTTTTTTAAATAAATAGAATCATTATAATAATCAAGTATTATAACTATTCTATTCATTTAAAAAAAAGCAAAGTAATATTATCGCATAGCGAATTAAAAACTTAGCTGTCTCTATAGTCAACTTTCCTATTTGATTGCTAGAATTAGCGAAGTTGACGGATATGGAGCTAAAACGAAGATGGAGAATACTTTGTTAACTTCGTTTTGAGGAATATGATGAATACATTCGTCATATTCGTCATCTTCGCTAATTCTAACAAGCCAACCATAGTAAACCAGGTCTAAGTTGAAATCGCAATGCGATTAATTCAAGTTATATTAATCGCATTGCGATTACAACTTAGCACTGCTATATTACATATTAGGCTAGAATTAACGAATAAGGAATATAGCAGAGCTAAGTTGAAATCGCAATGCGATTACATCAAGTTAGATTAATCGCATTGCGATTTCAACGTAATTCTCAAATCCGACAGTACATTCTAGTATGGAGACATTCCCATGGTGATGGGGATGCTCCATGAGCACGGAAGTCGGCAGAAGCGGCAACGGGCACTGACTGGAGCAGCCAGGAAGCCAGGAATCCTAAGGACAGGTAAGAACTACTTTTGGGAAGTGGGAAAGAAAATAAATATAACAATAATAAAAAAAAAGAATATTCGAAATAGCGAATTTATAGCACTATATTCGAAATATTCGCGAATTTGATATTCGAATATTCGCGCTCAACACTATTCACCTTAAGTCTGATTACATACAGCCACCACCTGGCAAGTTCACCAAAGAACCATTTATATGCTAAAAGAAGATGGCGAAGAGTTCAATATCTATCAGAACAGTTTTGAATTAGATGAAGGAAAGAGTACTTAGCCAATCTGATGCTAAGAAGTAAATGGCAAACACCCAGAAGAAATGTCCAAGTTGGTGACAAAGTGTTAGTAAAAGAAGAAGATTTACCTAGAAGTCAATGGAAATTAACCAAAGTTCTAGAAGTTCAAAAGGATGAAGATAGACTAGTAAGAAGAGTGTCTGTACAAGTAGGAGACTCAAAACTTGACAAAATAGGAAAACGTCCCACTACTCCACTTAAGTTGGAATGTCCTATACAGAAGTTATTTGTTCTACTTGACAGTAATAATAGACACTTGGAAGATGAGAACTGATGGAAAATTAATTTCAAGTTCGAGTTCTACCACTAAGAACATAGAATTATAGGTCATTTTGGTGGGAGTGTAGCTGGCCAGCTAAGACCTGTTTTAGCTTGCTAATATAGCTTATATGTTTATACAGCTAAACCTGCCAATAACCTTAATACTAGAGATGGCCTTGCAGATCGCCCGGCGGTCGTTTCGTGGCGAACTTTGCTAATTTGCGATTCACAGAACGGGTGAACATATGGCGATATTCTTTTACAGTGTGAGGATTTTTGTTGATAATATCGTGAAATTGCATGGTATTCCTTCAGAAGTGGTTTCTGATAGGGGCACGCAGTTTGTCTCCAGGTTTTGGAGGGCGTTCTACTCTCGGCTTGGCATTCAACTTTCGTTCTCTTCGGCTTTTCATCCGCAGTCGAATGGACAGACAGACAGAGCGTACTAATCAAAATCTGGAGACCTACTTGAGGTGCTTTGTGGCTGAGAATCAGGAGGACTAGTCCTCATTATTGTCCCTAGCAGAGTTTGCTTTGAATAACCGTAGGCACGAGTCCACGGGTAAGTCGCCATTTTGTGGCGCATACGGTTTTCATCCTCAGTTTGGTACCTTTTCTGGGACTAGTTCCTCTGGGATGCCAGAGGAGGAGAGATTTTCTTCTGCCTTGTCTTCTATCTGGCGGAGGATCCAAGTGAATTTGGAAAAGATGGGTGAGAGGTATAAGCGAATGGCTGACAAGAGACGTGTGACTGGTCCGGACCTGTGTGTGGGTGATCTGGTGTGGTTGTCCACTAAAAATATTAAACTGAGAGTGCCATCTGAGGATCCATGATGTGTTCCACAGGTCTTTACTGAAAAAATATGTGAAACCGGTGGAACAATCGCCATTGCCCCCTCCTCCTGTTCTTGTCGATGGAAATTTAGAGTTCGAGATCTCCAGGGTTCTTGACTCTAGAGTTCTTCGGGGTTCCCTTCAGTACCTGGTACACTGGAGGGGATACGGCCCTGAGGAGAGGATGTGGGTTCCGGCGCTGGATGTCAGTGCCAGCCGACTGGTGAGGGCTTTTCACAGATCCCACCCGGATAAGGTTGGTCCGGGGTGTCCGGAGGTCACCCGTAGAAGGGGGGGTACTGTCATGCCCTGCTCAGACTATGTGCGGAGGTCTGCCAGATTAGCAGCACGTGTCTAGTCTTTTGTTGTGTTTTGGAGTCATGCTAGATCCGCCTCCTTTCAGGTGCACTGGGTGGGGTCGTTGGTTTAAATTACTCCCACTCCCAGTGTTCTGTGTGGGTTATAGCTTCTGTCAGGCTTTGGAAGCAAGGAAGGAAGAATTGGCTGTTCCTGCTCTGATAAGATAAGTTGGTTTCTGATTTCTTGTGGTTTGCTGTCTAGGCTGTTTGAGTGACGTCTGTCCCCTCCAGGTTCTGATGGAGCAGGCTGCCCCTATTCCCCTTTCACCATCTCAGGGATTCTAGGGTATTTTCAGCCCAGGCACGAGGACACATTATTCCCACCTTAAAGTTCTGAATGTGGGCATAGCAGTATAGGGAGAGCTGTTAGGGGTTTGCTAGGAGGTGACCTTATCCCCAGCTTCTCGCCTAGAAACTTGTTTGTTTATTTATCTGTGTATCTGATATCCTGTCCGCCGTGACAGTTACCTCAGCTACAGATAGGGAAAAATGACATTGGAACAAATAATTTTTACTGGTGTGATATACCAGTTGCCCCCCCCAAAAAACTGATTGAAGCAAGGGTGTTATATATCAATAATATAATTTCTATATAGTGCATTTGAGTAGCGCAGCATTTGTTGCGGTTTTGCTGCGTTACCCCAGCTACAGATAGTGACAAACAATATTGAAATAATTAATTTCTACTGGTGTGATATACCAGTTGCCCTCCAAAAAAACTGATTGAAGCAGGGGTGTTATATACCAATAATATACTTTCTATTAAGTGCATTTGGGTGGTGCAGAATTGGTTTGCGATTTTGCTGTGTTACCTCAGCTACAGATAGTGACAAACGACATTGGAACAAAAAAATTCTACTGGTGTGAAATACCAGTTGCATCCTAAAAAAAACTGATTCAAGCAGGGGTATTATATACCAATAATAAACTTTCTATATAGTGCATTTGGGTAGTGCAGCATTTGTTTGCGGTTTAGCTGCGTTAACTCAGCTACACAGAGTGACAAACGCCATTGGAACAAATAATGTCTACTGGTGTGATATACCAGTTTCCCCCCCAAAAAATGATTGAAGCAGGGGTGTTACCTCCTGCTGAATTCCTGACGATCCTCTGCCTGCTCCTAGTATTTCTCCTGGTATTTATGACCCCGGCTTCTCCTGACAATTCTCTGCTTGCTCCCTTTGTACTTTGAAGCTTTCCTGGTATTGACTCGGTCCGTTCACGTCCTGTTGTTTGTCTGTCTGTCATCCCTGCACTTATTCCAAGTTAGGGATTGCCGTCCAGTTGTCCCCTGTCATTAGGACTCGCGAGGCAAGTAGGCAGGGCCAGGGGTAAGGGTGGAGCACAGTGGTCACTTCCCTTCCCCCTGTGTGTGTGTGTACGCGACCGTTACAACCTGGTTTACTATGGTTGGCTTGGTAGAATTAGCGAAGATGACGAATATGACGAATGTATTCGTCATATTCCTCAAAATGAAGATAACAAAGTATTCTCCATCTTCGTTTTTGCTCCATATTCGTCAATTTCGATAATTCTAGCAATCAAATAGGAAGGTTGACTATAGAGAAAGCTGTGTTTAATTCGCTATGCGATTATATTACTTTGCTTTTTTTTTAAATAAATAGAATCATTATAATAATCAAGTATTATAACTATTCTATTCATTTAAAAAAAAAGCAAAGTAATATTATCGCATAGCGAATTAAAAACTTAGCTGTCTCTATAGTCAACTTTCCTATTTGATTGCTAGAATTAGCGAAGTTGACGGATATGGAGCTAAAACGAAGATGGAGAATACTTTGTTAACTTCGTTTTGAGGAATATGATGAATACATTCGTCATATTCGTCATCTTCGCTAATTCTAACAAGCCAACCATAGTAAACCAGGTCTAAGTTGAAATCGCAATGCGATTAATTCAAGTTATATTAATCGCATTGCGATTACAACTTAGCACTGCTATATTACATATTAGGCTAGAATTAACGAATAAGGAATATAGCAGAGCTAAGTTGAAATCGCAATGCGATTACATCAAGTTAGATTAATCGCATTGCGATTTCAACGTAATTCTCAAATCCGACAGTACATTCTAGTATGGAGACATTCCCATGGTGATGGGGATGCTCCATGAGCACGGAAGTCGGCAGAAGCGGCAACGGGCACTGACTGGAGCAGCCAGGAAGCCAGGAATCCTAAGGACAGGTAAGAACTACTTTTGGGAAGTGGGAAAGAAAATAAATATAACAATAATAAAAAAAAAGAATATTCGAAATAGCGAATTTATAGCACTATATTCGAAATATTCGCGAATTTGATATTCGAATATTCGCGCTCAACACTATTCACCTTAAGTCTGATTACATACAGCCACCACCTGGCAAGTTCACCAAAGAACCATTTATATGCTAAAAGAAGATGGCGAAGAGTTCAATATCTATCAGAACAGTTTTGAATTAGATGAAGGAAAGAGTACTTAGCCAATCTGATGCTAAGAAGTAAATGGCAAACACCCAGAAGAAATGTCCAAGTTGGTGACAAAGTGTTAGTAAAAGAAGAAGATTTACCTAGAAGTCAATGGAAATTAACCAAAGTTCTAGAAGTTCAAAAGGATGAAGATAGACTAGTAAGAAGAGTGTCTGTACAAGTAGGAGACTCAAAACTTGACAAAATAGGAAAACGTCCCACTACTCCACTTAAGTTGGAATGTCCTATACAGAAGTTATTTGTTCTACTTGACAGTAATAATAGACACTTGGAAGATGAGAACTGATGGAAAATTAATTTCAAGTTCGAGTTCTACCACTAAGAACATAGAATTATAGGTCATTTTGGTGGGAGTGTAGCTGGCCAGCTAAGACCTGTTTTAGCTTGCTAATATAGCTTATATGTTTATACAGCTAAACCTGCCAATAACCTTAATACTAGAGATGGCCTTGCAGATCGCCCGGCGGTCGTTTCGTGGCGAACTTTGCTAATTTGCGATTCACAGAACGGGTGAACATATGGCGATATTCTTTTACAGTGTGAGGATTTTTGTTGATAATATCGTGAAATTGCATGGTATTCCTTCAGAAGTGGTTTCTGATAGGGGCACGCAGTTTGTCTCCAGGTTTTGGAGGGCGTTCTACTCTCGGCTTGGCATTCAACTTTCGTTCTCTTCGGCTTTTCATCCGCAGTCGAATGGACAGACAGACAGAGCGTACTAATCAAAATCTGGAGACCTACTTGAGGTGCTTTGTGGCTGAGAATCAGGAGGACTAGTCCTCATTATTGTCCCTAGCAGAGTTTGCTTTGAATAACCGTAGGCACGAGTCCACGGGTAAGTCGCCATTTTGTGGCGCATACGGTTTTCATCCTCAGTTTGGTACCTTTTCTGGGACTAGTTCCTCTGGGATGCCAGAGGAGGAGAGATTTTCTTCTGCCTTGTCTTCTATCTGGCGGAGGATCCAAGTGAATTTGGAAAAGATGGGTGAGAGGTATAAGCGAATGGCTGACAAGAGACGTGTGACTGGTCCGGACCTGTGTGTGGGTGATCTGGTGTGGTTGTCCACTAAAAATATTAAACTGAGAGTGCCATCTGAGGATCCATGATGTGTTCCACAGGTCTTTACTGAAAAAATATGTGAAACCGGTGGAACAATCGCCATTGCCCCCCTCCTCCTGTTCTTGTCGATGGAAATTTAGAGTTCGAGATCTCCAGGGTTCTTGACTCTAGAGTTCTTCGGGGTTCCCTTCAGTACCTGGTACACTGGAGGGGATACGGCCCTGAGGAGAGGATGTGGGTTCCGGCGCTGAATGTCAGTGCCAGCCGACTGGTGAGGGCTTTTCACAGATCCCACCCGGATAAGGTTGGTCCGGGGTGTCCGGAGGTCACCCGTAGAAGGGGGGGTACTGTCATGCCCTGCTCAGACTATGTGCGGAGGTCTGCCAGATTAGCAGCACGTGTCTAGTCTTTTGTTGTGTTTTGGAGTCATGCTAGATCCGCCTCCTTTCAGGTGCACTGGGTGGGGTCGTTGGTTTAAATTACTCCCACTCCCAGTGTTCTGTGTGGGTTATAGCTTCTGTCAGGCTTTGGAAGCAAGGAAGGAAGAATTGGCTGTTCCTGCTCTGATAAGATAAGTTGGTTTCTGATTTCTTGTGGTTTGCTGTCTAGGCTGTTTGAGTGACGTCTGTCCCCTCCAGGTTCTGATGGAGCAGGCTGCCCCTATTCCCCTTTCACCATCTCAGGGATTCTAGGGTATTTTCAGCCCAGGCACGAGGACACATTATTCCCACCTTAAAGTTCTGAATGTGGGCATAGCAGTATAGGGAGAGCTGTTAGGGGTTTGCTAGGAGGTGACCTTATCCCCAGCTTCTCGCCTAGAAACTTGTTTGTTTATTTATCTGTGTATCTGATATCCTGTCCGCCGTGACAGTTACCTCAGCTACAGATAGGGAAAAATGACATTGGAACAAATAATTTTTACTGGTGTGATATACCAGTTGCCCCCCCCAAAAAACTGATTGAAGCAAGGGTGTTATATATCAATAATATAATTTCTATATAGTGCATTTGAGTAGCGCAGCATTTGTTGCGGTTTTGCTGCGTTACCCCAGCTACAGATAGTGACAAACAATATTGAAATAATTAATTTCTACTGGTGTGATATACCAGTTGCCCTCCAAAAAAACTGATTGAAGCAGGGGTGTTATATACCAATAATATACTTTCTATTAAGTGCATTTGGGTGGTGCAGAATTGGTTTGCGATTTTGCTGTGTTACCTCAGCTACAGATAGTGACAAACGACATTGGAACAAAAAAATTCTACTGGTGTGAAATACCAGTTGCATCCTAAAAAAAACTGATTCAAGCAGGGGTATTATATACCAATAATAAACTTTCTATATAGTGCATTTGGGTAGTGCAGCATTTGTTTGCGGTTTAGCTGCGTTAACTCAGCTACACAGAGTGACAAACGCCATTGGAACAAATAATGTCTACTGGTGTGATATACCAGTTTCCCCCCCAAAAAATGATTGAAGCAGGGGTGTTATATATCAATAATATACTTTCTATATAGTGCATTTGGGTAGTGCAGAATTTGTTTGCGGTTTTGCTGCGTTAAAGCAGCTACAGATAGTGACAAACAACATTAAAATAAATAATTTCTACTGTTGTGATATACCAGTTGCCCCCCCAAAAAACTGATTAAAGCAGGGGTGTTATATATCAATTATATACTTTCTATATAGTGCATTTGGGTGGTGCAGCATTGGTTTGCGATTTTGCTGTGTTACCTCAGCTACAGATAGTGACAAACGACATTGGAACAAATAATTTCTACTGGTGTAAAATACCAGTTGCCCCCTAAAAAAAGAAATGATTGAAGCAGAGGTGTTATATACCAATAATATACTTTCTATATAGTGCATTTGGGTAGTGCAGCATTTGTTTACGGTTCTGCTGCGTTAACACATCTACACAGAGTGAAAAGCACTATTTGAAGAAATAATTTCTACTGCTGTGATTTACCAGTTGCCCCCCCAAAGAACTGATTGAAGCAGGGGTGTTATATACCAATTATATACTTTCTATATAGTGCATTTGGGTAGTGCAGCATTAGTTTGGCGATTTTGCTGCGTTAACTCAGCTACACAGAGTGACAAACGCCATTGGAACAAATAATTTCTACTGGTGTAATATACCAGTTGCCCTCCCCAAATAATAATTGACAAATAAAGGGTCTTTATTGGTAGGTGACAACACGTTTCGGAGTTGGTACACTCCTTTTTCAAGTCTAAAAAATCCCAAATTTGGAGTTTTGGGGGGGGGGGGGGGTACAGAAGTAAAATAGAATGTACTGTAAACACATAGTCCTTATATTGAAAATAAAAATAAAGATAAAATGAATTGGAAATAAATGTATACGTATACCGTATGTAAACGTATAAGTGGCCGCATGTAAAATCACATATAGAATTAGAACCCCTGTTGGTAATATAAAATAAGCTAGAATGCCATAGGTATAGTGATATATATATTACATACTATGGTCATCATAATACGAACAATACCACAAGTATGATAATATATACCACTATTAATAATCATCATAAATATTATATTAGCACCAATAGTGATAATAGTGTCGCCATATAAAGTTGACTTGAATGTCAAAAACTGGTCAACGGTAGTGGAAAAAATGGGTGATCAATTAGTAAATGCATATCTACTGTATAATGTTGGAAGGGGGCACTGGAAGGCCAAAAGGGAGGACCATAGTGGATGAAGAATCTCATTAGTTTAGTGCGTATGTATATAAATAAATGATTTAGTAAACAGATAGATCCAGATTTTCGCAATTTCATAGGTAAAATATAAAAAAAAAAAATATATATATATATATATATATATATATAAAAAATATATATATAAAAATATATATAAGAATCAAACTGTCCACTTAGGAAGCAACACTGAGTGACAATCAATTTCACATGCTGTTGTGCAAATGGGACAAGAAGTGGAAATTATAGGCAATTAGCAAGACACCCCCAATAAAGTAATGGTTCTGCAGGTGGTGACCACAGACCACTTCTCAGTTCCTATGCTTCCTGGCTGATGTTTTGGTCACTTTTGAATGCTGGCGGTGCTTTCACTCTAGTGGTAGCATGAGACGGAGTCTACAACCCACACAAGTGGCTCAGGTAGTGCAGCTTATCCAGGATGGCACATCAATGCGAGCTGTGGCAAGAAGGTTTGCTGTGTCTGTCAGCATAGTGTCCAGAGCATGGAGGCGCTACCAGGAGACAGGCCAGTACATCAGGAGACATGGAGGAGGCCATAGGAGGGCAACAACCCAGCAGCAGGACCGCTACCTCAGCCTTTGTGCAAGGAGGAACAGGAGGAGCACTGCCAGAGCCCTGCAAAATAACCTCCAGCAGGCCACAAATGTGCATGTGTCTTTTCAAACGGTCAGAAACAGACTCCATGAGGGTGATATGAGGGCCCGACGTCCACAGGTGGGGGCTGTGCTTACAGACCAACACCGTGCAGGATGTTTGGAATTTGCCAGAGAACACCAAGATTGGCAAATTTGCCACTGGCACTCTGTGCTCTTCACAGATGAAAGCAGGTTCACACTGAGCACATGTGACAGACGTGACAGAGTATGGAGACGCCGTGGAGAACGTTCTGCTGCCTGCAACATCCTCCAGCATGACCGGTTTGGCATTGGGTCAGTAATGGTGTGGGGTGGCATTTCTTTGGAGGGCCGCACAGCCCTCCATGTGCTCGCCAGAGGTAGCCTGACTGCCATTAGGTACCGAGATGAGATCCTCAGACCCCTTGTGAGACCATATGCTGGTGCGGTTGGCCCTGGGTTCCTCCTAATGCAAGACAATGCTAGACCTCATGTGGCTGGAGTGTGTCAGCAGTTCCTACAAGACGAAGGCATTGATGCTATGGACTGGCCCGCCCGTTCCCCAGACCTGAATCCAATTGAGCACATCTGGGACATCATGTCTCGCTCTATCCACCAACGTCACGTTGCACCACAGACTGTCCAGGAGTTGGCAGATGCTTTAGTCCAGGTCTGGGAGGAGATCCCTCAGGAGACCGTCCGCCACCTCATCGGGAGCATGTACAGGTGTTGTAGGGAGGTCATACAGGCACATGGAGGCCACACACACTACTGAGCCTCATTTTGACTTGTTTTAAGGACATTACATCAAAGTTGGATCAGCCTGTAGTGTGTTTTTCCACTTTAATTTTGAGTGTGACTCCAAATCCAGACCTCCATGGGTTGAAAAATTTGATTTCCATTTTTTAATTTTTGTGTGATTTTGTTGTCAGCACATTCAACTATGTAAAGAACAAAGTATTTCAGAAGAATATTTAATTAATTCAGATCTAGGATGTGTTATTTTTGTGTTCCCTTTATTTTTTTGAGCAGTGTATATATAAATATATATATATATATATATACATGCACAGACATGATGAATGATAAATGAACATTAAAACCATATATAGCAAATAAGGGAATTTGATAGTTGCATGATCAAGACATTTGAATAAGTAAGGATTTATATCAATTTTGAGGCTGGTCCCATACTGGCTCAAGTTTTAGAAGAATAAATAAATAAATAATTAGGGAATTAATTGAATTCATGGGGAACATATATCAATGGTGTGGACAAAAATAGAATGAATTAGAATAGAGTAGAATATTCTATAATGTTGGAGTGGCATAATAGGGATCAAAGTGGTTATTGGTATGGTGACATGAGGCAAAAACTACAAAGTAGAAAGTAGATAGAAGATGTGGCTGCCGGTCTTACCTGTGGGGTCCGTGCTGGGGCTTGGAGCGCGGCCTTGAACGCCTGCTGGAAGGCGCGCTCAGATGAGCAGGAGGGAGAGGGGCGGAGTCTGGGATTGACTTTTGGCCTCTACCTTCCTATCCGCCCACCTCTTCCTGTGTGCCCATTGTCCCTTTGCCTCCAACTTTAGGAACTGTGTACAATTCAGCAGCTGATTACAACCGCTCTGCTATATTTGAAGATTCACTCATCACCGTCCACAACACCAGCGCTGAGGATAACCCGGACCCTATCGATCACCAGTCTTTTTTACCCATACCCGGGGCCCTGACCCCGGAAGTAGTATATGTCCTGCGACAACCTTCAGGCACTACAGTGATCACGGATTTCTTCCAACCAGCTCCAAACAGAGGATTGAAAAGAAGAATAAGCTCAGAAGAGGACGGCGAGGAGGAAAAGCGGAATCAAGCGGACCCACAAATTACCAACAACAAAAAAACTGTGACCAACAACATAAGTCACAAGAGAAACAGGAAGAAACACTAGTCCGTATTTTCAACTTATCCTCACACCCACTGAATGACGCTGAAACGAGCTTGTTACAGAAAGGTTTATTTTTCTGCCCCACCGGCAAATTCAACGAATTAGAATTATTCTTGGATCTAAATACCTTCATCCGCAAATTAACGCTATATCGGCATTTTGAGATTCAAGCATCAAAACCCCAAATTGTACCGCAAATAATGTCAGAAAATACCACAATAGACCCAGACATAACATCAAAATTTGTCAACACAGGGCTAAAACCCAAATCAACATTTAACCCTATATATCATAGGGGAAATCATATAGAAACCTTCTCTGCGCTTGTGACTAAAGAACTTAGGACCATCAACAAAGGTCTAAACATCCCTGATAACCTCAACAAGAGGGAGAAGATAGCTCTAACGGATCTCATGAATAACGAGTCCATTGTGATCAGAAGCGCGGACAAAGGAGGAGGTATTGTGATTCAGGATAGAAGTGACTATTTGAATGAAGCATTCAAAATTCTGGGGGACGAAGATTATTATCAGATCTTGGCGGTAAATCCGCTAAAAGAGGACACTAAACTTCTAATTCATCTATTGGAAACTGCTGAGAAACAACGAGTCATATCAAAAAAAAGAAAAAGAATACATCCTAGTGGACCATCCGAACCTGGCCCTCTTCTATCACCTACCAAAGGTGCACAAATCTATTAATAATCCGCCGGGGAGACCCATCATCTCTGGCATCTCCTCCTTAACCTGCAATCTGTCACACTACATTGATATTTTGTTACAAAAATACGTAATGAAATTACCTTCGCATCTGAAAGATTCAGCGAGTCTAATCTCCCTCCTTAAAGACATCGAATGGAAAGAGTCCTACATGTGGATAACACTTGATGTTTCAGCATTATATTCCAATATTCCACATGCAGCGGGCATAAGTGCAATACAGCTTTTTCTCCAACAGGTTGAAACCTTACCAGATCTACAGAGCCAATTCATTTTGGATGCGATAGATTTCACTCTAAACCATAATATTTTTACCTTTGAAAATAAAATATTTAAGCAAACAAAAGGGACCGCGATGGGTACGCGTTTCGCGCCGAGTTACGCAAATTTGTAGATGGGTCTATTTGAGACCCAGTATATCTATAATAAACACCCCTGGCACAAGCAATTGATTTTCTACAGGAGGTACATTGACGATCTGCTACTAATTTGGGATGGAAATATGGAAGATGCTGCCAGCTTCACGTCTCACCTAAACAATAATACATTCAATCTCACCTTTACCGCGAACTATTCAAAGGTGGCTATAGAATACCTAGATTTGGTCATATCCTCAAAAGGAAACACTATAGAGACCAAATTTTTTTTTCAAAAAGTTGATGGTAAGTTATTACCAGAGTTCCCATCACAAAAAATTGAAAAATAATATTCCATTTAGTCAGTTTAAGCGCATACGCAGAAATTGCACTAAGGATGAAGATTTTAGGAACCAAAGCCAAGTCATCAAAAGAAGATTTCAAAAGAAAGGGTACCCTAGGGAGATTATAGTTGCAGCTCATCAGCGAGCCGAGGAGCACACCCAAACAGAGTGTCTCACATCATGTACAACTAAACCAGATGACTCGAAGGCCACGGAAAATTTTAAATCCAATTTCATCACGACATACAATACCAATCAAAATACTCTGCGAAATACCCTTAGTAAACACTGGCATATCTTATAGGTGGATCCCTTTTTAAAAAAACATATCCAACAAAAACCTCAAGTAACATTCAGGAGGGCTCAAACGCTTAAAAATATTATCACTCCAAGCCGACTACGAGACTGCAAAAAGAACACAACAAACCCTATCACTTTTTTTCCCCAACTACTCGGAAGCTATAAATGTGGACACTGCCGTTGCAAATGTTGCTTGAATATTTCCTCTCGGATCTCAAAATTCTCAAGTAATTCTACAGGAGAGCAATTTGAGATAAAATCTTTTTTAAACTGCTCCTCGAGCTACGTCATCTATCTATTAAAATGTACATGCGGACTACAATACATAGGCCGCACCACTCAAACATTGAGGGAAAGGATCAACAAACACCGCTGGAACGTAACAAATGGTTTCACAAAACATGGTGTATCCAGGCATTTCCTCCAAGTCCATAATAAAGACCCAACAAACCTTTCCATAACTCCAATTGAACAAATTCCAGTTACCCACTCGAACCGATTTCAGAAATTGAGACGGAAAGAAATGTTTTGTATTTTTAAGATGCAAACCATAGAACCTTATGGTCGAAACGAATCACTGGAGAGCAATTGTTTCTGACCAGCCCTCTCCCAACTACTGGTCCTGGGTTATGTCCTTTCCCTCACCAGCCCACTCCCATATCAGCCACCACTATATTGCATTTCACACCATCTATGCCATCATCACACAACATGTCTCCTCGATCAAATTGTCCCTACTGCCACTTGCCATCTATTTAATTTGCCTATATCTCTTGTCGATGCACCCCTCACATAGGTTCTCCCACCTGCCCCCTCCCTACAATAGTACACAGCCCTCCCGCCACCATAGTATTCCCCCCACTACTCATACTGGCCCAGTAACCCATCTACCTGTTCCATCTCACTGGCCCATCCCCTTACCAGTCTCATTTCGTTGGTTCCCTTCTCCCCTCTAATTCTTCCCCTCTTCCCTCCTTCCACCTGTCACCACTTTACCAGGTCAACATCAACGCTCCCCCATTCCAATTGTGCTTACACCATCAGTCCTTTGGGTGTATAAATTTTTATCACTCCTTTCCCCTATCATCCAGTTTATATCTGCCTTATTCTACCAGCCATGCAATCAAACCATCCCTTTAGTCTCCATTTCACCCCACACCATTCCCCTCCATTCATTTCCCCAATCCAGCTATCATTATGCATGACAATCTCCCTGTGAGCGATCTCTGTTCAGGGAGCCAGCATAAAACACAGCGCTCGGCACATGCGTGTCACGGCTGAGGATGGGGGAAATCCTCAGCCGTGCGGTGCCAGGTGCTGTAGGCCTACTCGGCCAGGAGAACAGGATAGGGAGCAGGTCACCTCCTAACAGCGTCCCTACCCTGACCCTAACTCCTAACTGCATGGGCCGACCTTAAAGGTAGGAGGACCCATGCGCAGGAACCTCGGAGCCCTATCTTACCCTCCGCAGATCCCTGCGCTAGGAGTCAGGGTAAGACGACCTACTCCTCCTAGACGCGGAGGAGCAGGAGTCTCACTGGCCAAGCTGTTGGGAAAAAGGGGAACACAAACAGTTTTACGGGTATGGCAGGCGAACTAGAAGTTCCTCCAACCTGCCACAGCCTTGCTGACTGGATCCCTGAGCAACAGGAATCCAGAACCGTAAACTGCACAAAACATCACATAGACATCACACACAACCTAACATAAAGTAAATGTGACATATGGTTTTATGAACCACAAGGGTGGCTCTCACAGGCAGTTGGTAAACACAGGAGGCTGCTATCAGCAAGCATGCTGAAGCAACCTCCTGAGCCCTGCCAAACACCAAGGCTATATAGGCCAAAGAGGCCACACCCAACAGTCAGACACACCCAGTGACATCACACACACTGGGAAGGGAGTTAACCCTTCCAGCACCAGGGAAGGGAAACACACACTTAAAGTAGAAGTGTCCAAAACACAAGACACACTGTGGCTGTTGCTGCAAGCAACGACATGGGTGGCGCACGTGTCCAGGGAGTCAGCCCGAAGGCCGGGACACTGCCACCACATGTACATAATACCACCTAAGGTTGCCACGGGTAACCACAGTGCGGGGAATGATGTCCGTGCGCACACAAACATAAAACACAGTGCACACCAGACATACAAACGTGCATCCACACACAACTCCCCGGGAACCGCACACAAGGCTGTTGTCCGCGGCAACCGCACCGAGGCCAACTACATAATGCCTCAGCTGCGGTTGACACAACAACCAAAACCGCGGGCAACTGTATGCGACTCCCAAGGAGTCACGACCATAACCGTGGCCGTGACAATGCGCTGTTCACAATGACAGCTCCGGTTCTACGGACCGAGCAGCTGTCAATCCCAGACTCAGCCCCTCTCCCTTCTGCTCTTCTGAGCGTGCCTTCCAGCAGGCATGCAAGGCCGCGCTCCAAGCCCCAGCACGGACCCCACAGGTAAGACCGGCAGCCATATCTTCTATCTACTTTCTACTTTGTAATTTTTGCCTCATGTCACCATACCAATAACCACTTTGATCCCTATTATGCCACTCCAACATTATAGAATATTCTACTCTACTCTAATTTATTCTATTTTTGTCCACACCATTGATATATGTTCCCCATGAATTCAATTAATTCCCTAATTAATTATTTATTTATTTATTCTTCTAAAACTTGAGCCAGTATGGGACCAGCCTCAAAATTTGATATAAATCCTTACTTATTCAAATGTCTTGATCATGCAACTATCATGTCTGTGCATGTATGTATATATATATATATATATATATATATATATATATATATATTTATATATACACTGCTCAAAAAAATAAAGGGAACACAAAAATAACACATCCTAGATCTGAATTAACTAAATATTCTTCTGAAATACTTTGTTCTTTACATAGTTGAATGTGCTGACAACAAAATCACACAAAAATTAAAAAATGGAAATCAAATTTTCAACCCAATGAGGTCTGGATTTGGAGTCACACACAAAATTAAAGTGGAAAAACACACTACAGGCTGATCCAACTTTGATGTAATGTCCTTAAAACAAGTCAAAATGAGGCTCAGTAGTGTGAGTGGCCTCCACGTGCCTGTATGACCTCCCTACAACGCCTGTGCATGCTCCTAATGAGGTGGCGGACGGTCTCCTGAGGGATCTCCTCCCAGACCTGGACTAAAGCATCTGCCAACTCCTGGACAGTCTGTGGTGCAACGTGACGTTGGTGGATAGAGCCGAGACATGATGTCCCAGATGTGCTCAATTGGATTCAGGTCTGGGGAACAGACGGGCCAGTCCATAGCATCAATGCCTTCAACTTGCAGGAACTGCTGACACACTCCAGCCACATGAGGTCTAGCATTGTCTTGCATTAGGAGGAACCCAGGGCCAACCGCACCAGCATATGGTCTCACAAGGGGTCTGAGGATCTCATCTCGGTACCTAATGGCAGTCAGGCTACCTCTGGCGAGCACATGGAGGGCTGTGCGGCCCTCCAAAGAAATGCCACCCCACACCATTACTGACCCAATGCCAAACCGGTCATGCTGGAGGATGTTGCAGGCAGCAAAACGTTCTCCATGGCATCTCCAGACTCTGTCACGTCTGTCACATGTGCTCAGTGTGAACCTGCTTTCATCTGTGAAGAGCACAGGGCGCCAGTGGCGAATTTGCCAATCTTGGTGTTCTCTGGCAAATGCCAAATGTCCTGCATGGTGTTGGGCTGTAAGCACAACCCCCACCTGTGGACGTCGGGCCCTCATATCACCCTCATGGAGTCTGTTTCTGACCGTTTGAGCAGACACATGCATATTTGTGGCCTGCTGGAGGTCATTTTGCAGGGCTCTGGCAGTGCTCCTCCTGTTCCTCCTTGCACAAAAGCTGAGGTAGCTGTCCTGCTACTGGATTGTTGCCCTCCTACGGCCTCCTCCACGTCTCCTGATGTACTGGCCTGTCTCCTGGTAGCGCCTCCATACTCTGGACACTACGCTGACAGACACAGCAAACCTTCTTGCCACAGCCCGCATTGATGTGCCATCCTGGATAAGCTGCACTACCTGAGCCACTTGTGTGGGTTGTAGACTCCGTCTAATGCTACCACTAGAGTGAAAGCACCGCCAGCATTCAAAAGTGACCAAAACATCAGCCAGGAAGCATAGGAACTGAGAAGTGGTCTGTGGTCACCACCTGCAGAACCACTCCTTTATTGGGGGTGTCTTGCTAATTGCCTATAATTTCCACCTATCCCATTTGCACAACAGCATGTGAAATTGATTGTCACTCAGTGTTGCTTCCTAAGTGGACAGTTTGATTTCACAGAAGTGTGATTGACTTGGAGTTACATTGTGTTGTTTAAGTGTTCCCTTTATTTTTTTGAGCAGTGTATATATGTGTTTGTATATTTCCTATTATTATGTGTGCGTGTGTTGATGTATGTGTGAGCGCATTTGTATGTAAGTGGGCATATATATACATATATATACATATGTTTTTTCCAAGCCCCATACAAAACGCCTATACATTTTTTACATTGATAGAATCAAGGGACAGCTGTCTAGAGCTACTTATATGTGTATATATGTGAAGGTGTATGTCTATGTATGTATGCATATGGCTTTAAGTGAGCATATGTATTATCATACATATATATTTTTTTATATATTCTTATATATATTTTTTTATATATATATACAGTACAGACCAAAAGTTTGGACACACCTTCTCATTCAAAGAGTTTTCTTTATTTTCATGACTATGAAAATTGTAGATTCACACTGAAGGCATCAAAACTATGAATTAACACATGTGGAATTATATACATAACAAACAAGTGTGAAACAACTGAAAATATGTCATATTCTAGGTTCTTCAAAGTAGCCACCTTTTGCTTTGATTACTTCTTTGCACACTCTTGGCATTCTCTTGATGAGCTTCAAGAGGTAGTCCCCTGAAATGGTTTTCACTTCACAGGTGTGCCCTGTCAGGTTTAATAAGTGGGATTTCTTGCCTTATAAATGGGGTTGGGACCATCAGTTGGGTTGAGGAGAAGTCAGGTGGATACACAGCTGATAGTCCTACTGAATAGACTGTTAGAATTTGTAGTATGGCAAGAAAAAAGCAGCTAAGTAAAGAAAAACGAGTGGCCATCATTACTTTAAGAAATTAAGGTCAGTCAGTCAACCGAAAAATTGGGAAAACTTTGAAAGTAAGGGCTATTTGACCATGAAGGAGAGTGATGGGGTGCTGCGCCAGATGACCTGGCCTCCACAGTCACCGGACCCGAACCCAATCGAGATGGTTTGTGGTTAGCTGGACCGCAGAGTGAAGGCAAAAGGGCCAACAAGTGCTAAGCATCTCTGGGAACTCCTTAAAGACTGTTGGAAGACCATTTCAGGGGACTACCTCTTGAAGCTCATCAAGAGAATGCCAAGAGTGTGCAAAGCAGTAATCAAAGCAAAAGGTGGCTACTTTGAAGAACCTAGAATATGACATATTTTCAGTTGTTTCACACTTGTTTCCACATGTGTTAATTCATAGTTTTGATGCCTTGATAGTCATGAAAATAAAGAAAACTCTTTGAATGAGAAGGTGTGTCCAAACTTTTGGTCTGTACTGTATATATATTTTTTTAAATATTTTACCTATGAAATTGCGAAAATCTGGATCTATCTGTTTACTAAATCATTTATTTAGGCCTCCTGCACACGACCGTATTTTTTTGCGGTCCGCAAAAACGGGTCCCGTTTTTCCGTGATCCGTGACCGTTTTTTCGTCCGTGGGTCTTCCTTGATTTTTGGAGGATCCACGGACATGAAAAAAAAAGTCGTTTTGGTGTCCGCCTGGCCGTGCGGAGCCAAACGGATCCGTCCTGAATTACAATGCAAGTCAATGGGGACGGATCCGTTTGACGTTGACACAATATGGTGCAATTTCAAATGGATCCGTCCCCCATTGACTTTCAATGTAAAGTCAGTAGTTAATATACCATAGGATCTGAGTTTTCTCCAATCCGATGGTATATTTTTACTTGAAGCGTCCCCATCACCATGGGAACGCCTCTATGTTAGAATATACCGTCGGATTTGAGTTACATCGTGAAACTCAAATCCGACAGTATATTCTAACACAGAGGCGTTCCCATGGTGATGGGGACGCTTCAGGTTAGAATATACTAAAATAACTGTGTACATGACTGCCCCCTGCTGCCTGGCAGGTGCTGCCAGGCAGCAGGGGGCAGCCCCCCCCCCCTGTAGTTAACACATTGGTGGCCAGTGCGGCCGGCCCCCCCCTCCCTCCCTTGTAGTTAACTCATTGGTGGCCAGTGGGCCCCCCCCCAGTTAACACATTGGTGGCCAGTGCGGCCGCCCCCCCCTCCCTCCCTTGTAGTTAACTCATTGGTGGCCAGTGGGCCCCCCCGTAGTTAACACATTGGTGGTCAGTGCGGCCGCCCCCCCCCCTCCCTCCCTTGTAGTTAACTCATTGGTGGCCAGTGCCCCCCCCTACTTAACACATTGGTGGCCAGTGCGGCCGCCCCCCCCCCTCCCTCCCCTGTAGTTAACTCGTTGGTGGCCAGTGGGCCCTCTCCCCTCCCTCCCCCTCCTAATTAAAATCTACCCCCCCTATCATTGGTGGCAGCAGAGAGTACCGATCGGAGTCCCAGTTTAATCGCTGGGGCTCCGATCGGTAACCATGGCAACCAGGACGCTACTGCTGTCCCGGTTGCCATGGTTACTTAGCAATTTGTAGAACCATTATACTTACCTGCGAGCTGCGATCTCTGCGTTCGGCCGGGAGCTCCTCCTACTGGTAAGTGACAGGTCATGTAAAACGGCACAACGGCCACGGGTGCACACAATGGTCGTGTGCAGGAGGCCTTATATATATGAGCACTAAACTAATGAGATTCTTCATCCACTATGGTCCTCCCTTTTGGCCTTCCAGTGCCCCCTTCCAACATTATACAGTAGATATGCATTTGCTAATTGATTAGCCATTTTTTCCACTACCGTTGACCAGTTTTTGACATTCAAGTCAACAATATATGGCGACACTATTATCACTATTGGTGCTAATATCAATTTTATGATGATTATTAATAGTGGTATATATTATCATACTTGTGGTATTGTTCATATTATGATGACCATAGTATGTAATATATATATCACTATACCTATGGCATTCTAGCTTATTTTATATTACCAACAGGGGTTCTAATTCTATATGTGATTTTACATGCGACCACTTATACGTTTACATACGGTTTACGTATACATTTATTTCCAATTCATTTTATCTTTATTTTTCAATATAATGACTATGTGTATATATTCTATTTTACTTCTGTACCCCCCCAAAAAAACCTCTAAATTTGTGATTTTTTAGACTTGAAAAATGAGTGTACCAACTCCGAAACGTGTTGTCACCTACCAATAAAGACCCTTTATTTATCTACTGAGGTTGTGTCTTTGCGCCAGAAGGTATTAATTGGTGTACTGTATTAGTGCACAATATTTTTTTTCCTATTGCAACACATATCATTCTTCTGGAGACTTAGCGACTCCACCTTCGAGGACTGAGAAGATACCGGCTGCACCGACCCCTTGTTCTCACGAGTGTTGAGCCCACGTATGCACAACACTGTAAGGTGAGCACAACCATTGATGTCTTAATTCCATATATTCTATATTGAACTTATCACCCTATGAGCGCCTTCCTATCTTTTTTCGCCACAATCGCCAAATAATATTTGAAGAAGGGGTGTTATATACCAATTATATACTTTCTATATAGTGCATTTGGATAGTGCAGCATTAGTTTACGATTTTGCTGCGTTATCCAAGCTACACAGAGTGACAAACGCCATTGGAACAAATAATTTCTACTGGTGTGATATACCAGTTGCCCCCCCCCCCAAAAAAAACCTGATTGAAGCAGGTGTGTAATATACCAATTATATACTTTCTATATAATGCATTTGGGTAGTGTAGCATTGGTTTGCAGTTTAGCTGCGTTTCCTCAGCTACAGATAGGGACAAACGACATTAGAACGAATAATTTTTACTGGTGTGATATACCAGTTGCCCCTCAAAATAAACCTGATTAAAGCAGGGGTGTTATATACCAATTATATACTTTCCATATAGTGCATTTGGGTAGTGCAGCATTAGTTTGCGGTTTAGCTGCGTTACCTCAGCTACACAGAGTGACAAACGCCATTGGAACAAATAATTTCTACTGGTGTAATATACCAGTTGCCCTCCCCAAATAATAATTGAAGTAGGGGTGTTATATACCAATTATATACTTTCTATATAGTGCATTTGGATAGTGCAGCATTGGGTTACGATTTTGCTGCGTTATCCAAGCTACACAGAGTGACAAACGCCATTGGAACAAATAATTTCTACTGGTGTGATATACCAGTTGCCCCCCAAATAATCCTGATTAAAGCAGGGGTGTTATATACCAATTATATACTTTCTATATAGTGCATTTGGGTAGTGCAGCATTTGTTTGCGATATTGCTGCGTTACCTCAGCTACAGATAGTGACAAACGACATTGGAAAAAATAAATTCTACTGGTGTGATTTACCAGTTGCCCCCCAAAAAAACTGATTGAAGCAGGGGTGTTATATACCAATTATATACTTTCTATATAGTGCATTTGGGAAGTGCAGCATTTGTTTGCGATATTGCTGCGTTAGCTCAGCTACACAGAGTGACAAACGACATTGGAACAAATCATTTCTACTGGTGTGATTTACCAGTTGCCCCCCCCCAAATAATGATTGAAGAAGGGGTGTTATATATCAATAATATACTTTCTATATAGTGCATTTGTATAGTGAAGCCTTGGTTTAAGATTTTGCTGCGTTAACTCAGCTACACAGAGTGACAAACGCCATTGGAACAAATAATTTCTACTGTGTGATATACTAGTTGCCCCCCAAAAAAACTGATTGATGCAGGTGTGTAATATACCAATTATATATTTTCTATATAATGCATTTGGGTAGTGCAGCATTGGTTTGCGGTTTAGCTGCGTTCACTCAACTACAGATAGAGATAATCGACATTGGAACAAATAATTTTTACTGGTGTGATATACCAGTTGCCCCCCCAAAAAAACCTGATTAAAGCAGGTGTGTTATGTACCAATTATATACTTTCTTTATAGTGCATTTGGGTGGTGCAGCATTGGTTTGCGATATTTCTGCGTTACCTCAGCTACAGATAGTGAAAAACGAAATTGGAACAAATAATTTCTACTGGTGTGAAATACCAGTTGCCCCCTAAAAAAACCTGTTTGAAGCAGGGGTGTTATATACCAATAATATACCTTCTATATAGTGTATTTGGGTAGTGCAGCATTTGTTTGCGGTTTAGCTGTGTTAACTCAGCTACACAGAGTGACAAACGCCATTGGAACAAATAATTTCTACTGGTGTAATATACCAGTTTCCCCCCCAAAAAACTGATGGAACAGGGGTGTTATATACCAATTATATACTTTCTATAAGGTGCATTTGGGTAGTGCAGCATTGCTTTGCGGTTTAGCTGCGTTACCTCAGCTACAGATAGGAAAAAACAACATTGGAACAAATAATTTTTGCTGGTGTGATATACCAGTTGCCCCCCGAAAAAAAATTATTGAAGCAGGGGTGTTATATATCAATAATATACTTTCTATATAGTGCATTTGGGTAGTGCAGCATTTGTTTGCGGTTTAGCTGCGTTAACTCAGCTACACAGAGTGACAAACGCCATTGGAACAAATAATTTCTACTGGTGTGATTTACCAGTTTCCCCCCAAACAAACAGATTGAACAGGGGTGTTATATACCAATTATATGCTTTCTATATAGTGCATTTATGTAGTGCAGCATTGCTTTGCGGTTTAGAAGCGTTACCTCAGCTACAGATAGGAAAAAACGACATTGGAACAAATAATTTTTGCTGGTGTGATTTACCAGTTGCTCCCCAAAAAACTGATTGAAGCAGGGGTGTTATATACCAATTATATACTTTCTATATAGTGCATTTGGGTAGTGCAGCATTTGTTTGCGGTTTTGCTGCGTTACCCCAGCTACAGATAGTGACAAACATCATTAAAATAAATAATTTCTACTGGTGTGATATACCAGTTGCCCCCCCAAAAAACTGATTAAAGCAGGGGTGTTATATATCAATTATATACTTTCTATATAGTGTATTTGGGTGGTGCAGAATTGGTTTGCGATTTTGCTGTGTTACCTCAGCTACAGATAGTGACAAACGACATTGGAACAAATAATTTCTACTGGTGTGATATACCAGTTGCCCCCTAAAAAAAAAATGATTGAAGCAGAGGTGTTATATACCAATAATATACTTTCTATATAGTGCATTTAGGTAGTGCAGCATTTGTTTACGGTTCTGCTGCGTTAACGCATCTACACAGAGTGACAAACACTATTTGAAGAAATAATTTCTACTGCTGTGATTTACCAGTTGCCCCCCAAAAAACTGATTGAAGCAGGGGTGTTATATACCAATTATATACTATCTATATAGTGCATTTGGGTAGTGCAGCATTGGTTTGCGATTTTGCTGCGTTAACTCAGCTACACAGAGTGACAAACGCCATTGGAACAAATAATTACTACTGGTGTAATATACCAGTTGCCCTCCCCAAACAATAATTGAAGAAGGGGTGTTATATACCAATTATATACTTTCTATATAGTGCATTTGGATAGTGCAGCATTGGTTTACGATTTTGCTGCTTTATCTAAGCTACACAGAGGGACAAACGCCATTGGAACAAATAATTTCTACTGGTGTGATATACCAGTTGCCCGCCCAAAAAACTGATTGAAGCAGGGGTGTAATATACCAATTATATACTTTCTATATAATGCATTTGGGTAGTGCAGCATTTGATTGCAGTTTAGCTGCGTTACCTCAGCTACAGATAGGGACAAACGACATTAGAACAAATACTTTTTACTGGTGTGATTTACCAGTTGCCCCCCCAAATAAACCTGATTAAAGCAGGGGTGTTATATACCAATTATATACTTTCCATATAGTGCATTTAGGTAGTGAAGCATTGGTTTGCGGTTTAGCTGTGTTACCTCAGCTACAGATAGGGAAAAACAACATTGGAACAAATAATTTTTACTGGTGTGATATACCAGTTGCCCCCCCCAAAAACTGATTGAAGCAGGGGTGTTATATATCAATAATATACTTTCTATATAGTGCATTTGGTTAGTGCAGCATTGCTTTGCTGTTTTGCTGCGTTACTGCAGCTACAGATAGTGACAAACAATATTGAAATAAATAATTTCTACTGGTGTGATTTACCAGTTGCCCTCCAAAAAAAATGATTAAAGCAGGGGTGTTATATACCAATAATATACTTTCTATATAGTGCATTTGGGTAGTGCAAATTGGTTTGCGATTTTGCTGTGTTACCTCAGCTACAGATAGTGACAAACGACATTGGAACAAATAATTTCTACTGGTGTGATATACCAGTTGCCCTTCAAAAAAACTGATTGAAGCAGGTGTGTAATATACCAATTATATACTTTCTATATAGTGCATTTGGGTAGTGCAGCATTGGTTTGTGATATAGCTGCGTTACCTCAGCTACAGATAGTGAAAAACAAAATTGGAACAAATAATTTCTACTGATGTGAAATACCAGTTGCCCCCTAAAAAAACTGATTGAAGCAGGGGTGTTATATACCAATAATATACTTTCTATATAGTGCATTTGGGTAGTGCAGCATTTGTTTACGGTTCTGCTACGTTAACTCAGCTGCACAGAGTGACAAACACCATTGGAACAAATCATTTCTACTGGTGTGATATACCAGTTGCCCCCCCAAAAAAACTGATTGAAGCAGGGGTGTTATATATCAATAATATACTTTTTGAATCCAGTGGGGAAACAAACCAGGCTGGTGCAATGAGCTGCATTTATATTTATATAAGGAGATATATAACGCGAGTTTGACCGCGAAGCGTGGTTGATTAAGTGTGGTTGCGTAAGTGTGTGACTTAAGATTAAGTGAGGGAGTATCTGAGAGCTAAATTATTTGTGGACATTGATGAGTGGCTGTGTTTGACTTTTTTTCCTTCTCCAGGGGTTGCACAGGTGAGCAATTAGGGTGTGGCTGTTTAATTAGGGTGTGGCTGTCTAATTAGGAGACTATAAAAACTCAGCGGTGAGAGCAGCACAGCCTTTTTGAATCCAGAGGGGAAACAAACCAGGCTGGTGTAGTGAGCTGCATTTATATTTATATAAGGAGATATATAACGCGAGTTTGACCGCGACGCGTGGTTGATTAAGTGTGTGACTCAAGATTAAGTGACTTTAGATTCAGGGACTTCAGTGGGGGACTGCAATTAGCCAGTTTCTTATTACTACATTGTATTGTATTTTTTGCTTTTGTGGTGTAATCCCTATTTAGTATGTGTTGCACAATTGACAACGCAGTCCAGTGCACATCTTGCATGATGTATGCAGTCCTGGAAAAGCCGTTCGAGGGTGTATATCTTTGTTCAAGATGTGAGCAAATTACCCGTTTGGAATCGCTAAACAAGTCTCTAAATGGGCAAGTTGCAACACTGAGAGGCATTGACAATTTGCAAAAAAGTTTGCTTCTCACCGAGCAAGCACTCTTTGGGGTAGATGAGGGGGAGGGTGACAGAGAGGAGGCTGAGGAAAGTGAGGTAGCTAGCTGGGTAACAGTTAGAAAGCGGGGTAGAGGGAAGAGTGCCAGGGAGGCTAGCCCTGATCTGACACACCCCAACAAGTTTGCAAGTTTGGCAGATGAGGGGGATATCAGTCCAGGGACGGCACTGCCGCAGCCGGACACTTCCTCTGCCAGTCAGGGGAATGTCAGCTCCGGTAAGCAGGGGACCAGGAGAGCAGGGCAGGCCAGACAGGTGCTGGTAGTGGGAGACTCAATTATTAGGGGAACAGATAGGGAAATTTGTCACAAAGACCGTGATCGCCGAACAGTGTGCTGTCTTCCTGGCGCTAGAGTTCGACACATCGCGGATCGGGTTGACAGATTACTGGGAGGGGCTGGAGAAGATCCAGCGGTTATGGTCCATATCGGAACCAATGACAAAGTTAGGGGTAGGTGGAGAGTCCTTAAAAATGTTTTCAGGGATTTAGGTTAAAAGCTTAGGGCAAGGACCTCAAAGGTAGTATTTTCCGAAATACTACCTGTACCACGGGCCACACAAGAAAGGCAGCGGGAGATTAGGGAAATTAACAAGTGGCTCAAGAACTGGTGTAGGATGGAGGGGTTTGGGTTCCTGGAGAACTGGGCCGACTTCTCTGTCGGCTACAGGCTCTATCATAGGGACGGGCTGCACCTCAATGGGGAAGGGGCAGCTGTGCTGGGGAGAAAGATGGCTAGAAGGTTGGAGGAGTGTTTAAACTAGGGACTGGGGGGGAGGGTAATTACACTATAGAAGGGGAAGATAGTGCAGATAGAGACCGGGGGCAAGGTAGTGGGACTGGGGGAGGAATGAAAGGAGGGACTAGAACAGTTCAGAAGGAAAGGTGTAGGGTAAAAAATATACATAAACCTCTCAAATGTATGTATACTAATGCCAGAAGCCTGACTAATAAAACTGGTGAACTGGAATTAGTGATGTGTGAGGAGGACTATGATATAGTGGGAATAACTGAGACATGGCTGGATGATAGCTATGACTGGGCGGTTAATGTACAAGGTTACAGTCTGTTTAGAAAAAATCGTCAAAACCGGAGAGGGTGAGGGGTCTGCCTTTATGTAAAGTCCTGTCTAAAGCCCACACTCTGTGAAGATATAAGTGAGGGACATGAACATGTGGAGTCACTGTGGGTAGAGATACATGGAGCTAAAAACAACAATAAATTACTAATAGGAGTTTAGTATAAACCACCTAATATACAAGAGTCCACAGAAAATCTACTACTAAACGAGATAGACAAGGCGGCAAATCATAATGAGGTGGTTATTATGGGGGACTTCAACTACCCAGATATACACTCACCTAAAGAATTATTAGGAACACCTGTTCTATTTCTCATTAATGCAATTATCTAAAAAACCAATCACATGGCAGGTGCTTCAATGCATTTAGGGGGGTGCTCCTGGTCAAGACAATCTCCTGAACTCCAAACTGAATGTCAGAATGGGAAAGAAAGGTGATTTAAGCAATTTTGAGCGTGGCATGGTTGTTGGTGCCAGACGGGTGTAACGCACCTAGTTGATCAGTTAGGATCTCAACTGCGGAAGCAATGGACATCCACTATTATCCCACCGCCCTTGTTTTTGTCTGTGGGATTCGCGGTTACTCAGTATGTACCCCAGGTGTCTCTCTCAGTCTTGGGCGGAGAGTTTGGGGTAACAAAATCATTTAGCGCTATCCATCTAATTAGTTACTGCTGGGAAGGAAGGTCCCCCAGTATTACAGGAGTCACAAGTTAGTATAAGCTTGTGCACAGTTCAGAGTTAGTATATGGTATGCCCTCAGTTTAGTATATGGTATGCCATAGGTTCAGGGTTAGTATAGCATGTCCTTAGTTTAGTATATAATATGCAGCAGGTTCAGAGTTAGTATAGCATGTCCTCAGTTTAGTATATAATATGCAGCAGGTTCAGAGTTAGTATAGCATGTCCTCAGTTTAGTATATAATATGCAGCGGTTCAGAGTTAGTATAGCATGTCCTCAGTTTTAGTATATAATATGCAGCAGGTTCAGAGTTAGTATAGCATGTCCTCAGTTTAGTATATAATATGCAGCAGGTTCAGAGTTAGTATAGCATGTCCTCAGTTTAGTATATAATATGCAGCAGGTTCAGAGTTAGTATAGCATGTCCTCAGTTTAGTATATAATATGCAGCAGGTTCAGAGTTAGTATAGCATGTCCTCAGTTTAGTATATAATATGCAGCAGGTTCAGAGTTAGTATAGCATGTCCTCAGTTTAGTATATAATATGCAGCAGGTTCAGAGTTAGTTTGGGAATATCGCCTCACACCAGCAGGAACCACCCCACTCTGAGTTCCAGGACCTTAATCAGAGCAGGTAACAGGCATATACTTGCGGTTAGTTTGTCCTGGCTAGGAAGACAGCAGTGGGGAAGCCAGTGGCGAGAAGGTAGGAAGTCCTTCACAATGTTGTTAGGGATCCAGGTCTGGATATGTGGACAGAGTCCTCAGATGCAATGGAGCTAGCAGGGTGCGCACTCCATTAGTGGAACACCCTGCTTAACACCTGTCTTCTATTTAAGGCCCGGAGGTAAAAAAGCGGAGTCACAGGGAGCCGCTGCGATCCAGGCTGTACTGTTACAGTACCCCCCCCCCCCCTTAAGGGACCCCTCCGGGGTACCCCACTAGGAGAGGGTCAGTTTGGAAATCTTCTATGGAACAATCTTTGGAGTCTGGGAGCATGAACGTTTTGCACATCTTCCCAAGAGTCATCCTGGGGACCATACCCCTTCCATCTAATGAGATACTGGATCTTCCCTCGTCTTCTTCTGGAATCAATGAGCTGCTCAACTTCAAATTCTTCTTCTCCTTGGACCTCTATCGGCGGCAAGGGTCGAGGATCATTTGATGGGAACGGCCTAGGTTTAAACGGCTTCAGTAGTGACACGTGGAATGTGGGATGTACCTGTAATCGAGGAGGAAGGGTGAGTCTCACCGTGTTGGGGTTAATAATCCTATCTATCGGAAAAGGACCCAGGAATTGTCTTCCCAATTTCTTGGAAGGTACCCCCAACCGAAGGTTTCTTGTTGATAACCAAACCGAGTCTCCGACCTGGTAGGGAGGATTTTCTCTCCTACGACGGTCATAGTAAAACTTCTGTCTTTCCTTTGCCCGTTGAAGGTTGTCTTTTAGCGTCTTAAGGGTAGTTTGCAAAGTGGTCAGATAATCGTCTGTAGCTGGAACGTTTGTGGGAAGGCTGGTTTGAGGAAGAGACCTAGGGTGAAATCCGTAATTAGCAAAGAATGGAGTATGTAATGTGGAGGAATTCGTAGAATTATTATAGGCGAATTCAGCGAGAGGAAGTAGGCCCTCCCAGTCATCCTGGAGAAATGAGCAGTGACATCTGAGAAACTGTTCCAGACACTGATTCACCCTTTCAGTCTGCCCATTAGTTTGGGGGTGATAGGCGGTAGACATTCTGTGGTCCAGAATTTGGATATGAATTGCGAACCCCTGTCTGATATGACCTGGCTAGGAATTCCATGTAACTTAATAATATTAGACAGGAATACCACGGCCGTTTCCTTGGAGGAGGGTAACTTCTTGAGGGGCACGAAGTGTGCCATCTTAGTCAGCAAATCCACTACCACCATGATGGTATTGTTTCCTCTGGAAAGGGGAAGTTCAACTATGAAATCCATCGAGACCCATTCCCAGGGTCTGTTGGCGATGGGAAGACTCATTAGGAGACCATAAGGTCGGTTCCTGTCAGTTTTACATGAGGCACAGGTCTCGCATGTGGAAACGTATTCCTCAATTTGTTTGGTCATCTTTGGCCACCAGAAGTTCCTGCGTATCAGGGTTGTGGTTTTAGAAATGCCGGGATGTCCCGCGAGGGGTAAATCATGGCAAAGTTTGATCACCTGATTGGTGAGGGAGGGTGGTATATACAGTTGGCTGTCCTTGTAAAGGAGAACCTGTTGGTTCTGCGAAAGACCAGGGGGGGTATTAGCATGGTCATTAATTAGAGCATCCTTGAGCTGGGTTTCCAACGTAATGGTGGCAAGGACGAGTTTCTTCGGTGGAATGATCCATGTGGGGGCCGTGTCTGAGGTGCGAATTTCAGCCAGTCGTGACAAGGCGTCGGCCTTCCCATTTTTTGAGCCTGGTCGGTATGTAATTTGGAAGTTAAACCTGTCGGAAAAAAAACTCCACCGTACTTGGCGGCCTGATAGTGTTTTATTGGTTTTCAGGTATTGTAGATTACGGTGATCCGTATAAATTGTGATGGGGTGTATTGATCCTTCAAGTAAATGCCTCCAATTTTCCAGGGAGCATTTTATGGCGAGGAGTTCCTTTTCGCCTATGGGCTAATTGAATTTGGCGGTATTTAGCGTCCGGGAGTAGAACCCGATAGGATGTAACGGAGTTGAAAAAGAGCTTCGCTGGGACAGAACGGCTCCTATGGCTGCCTGGGATGCGTCTACTTCCAGCACGTAGTGATGGTTCGGATTTGGGAGAGTCAGTATCGGTGCCGTAGTGAACCTGTTCTTTAATAACTCAAACGCTGATTGGGCGTCCTTGGACTAAACGAACTTCGTGTTGACACTAGTTAAGCGGGTTAGTGGTTTAGTGGTAGCGGAGAAATCTTTAATAAATTTCCTATAGAAGTTTGAGAACCCCAGGAACCGTTGAAGAGCTTTCCTGGAATCCGGGATCGGCCAATTTTGGATGCAAGTGATTTTTGAGTGATCCATCTGGATACCCTTGGGTGAAATTATGTATCCGAGGAAGGGAAGAGAAGTAGTCTCGAACACACATTTTTCCTGTTTGACGTATAAGCGATGAACACTTAACCGTGCAAGAACCCAACGGACATGTTTCCTATGATCGTGTAAGTTATCGGAATACACTAGTATATCATCAAGATAGATGATTACACATACGTCCAGTAGATCCCTAAAGATGTCGTTAATAAAATTTTGGAATGTGGCAGGGGCGTTGCACAACCCGAAGGGCATCACTGTATACTCGAAGAGTCCATACCGAGTGCGGAAGGCTGTCTTCCATTCATCACCTTTTCTGATCCTAATTAAGTTCTATGCGCCTCTCAAATCCAGCTTGGTGTAGATTGTTGCTGTTTGTAATCTTTCTATGAGTTCGGATATTAGCGGCAAGGGGTACCGATTTTTGATTGTTACTTCGTTCAAGGCTCTGTAATCTATGATGGGCCTTAGGTTTGAGTCTTTGTTTCTCACGAAGAACATCCCTGCTGCTGCCGGGGAGGTTGAAGGCTGAATAAAACCTTTTCGTAAATTCTCTTCTAGGTACTGTTTGAGGTGAACAAGTTCTGGTTGTGCCAATGGATAAATTCTACCCGTGGGTATCTCACTACCCGGCAGCAAGTCTATGGGGCAATCGTAAGATCTATGGGGCGGAAGAGATTCCGCCTTCTTTGCGCTGAATACCTCAGCAAAGTCTGCGTATTGGCTGGGAACCTGGTTCACTCCCACGTGCATGAGAGATTTGAGAGGAAAGCAGGTCTCCATACAATAAGGTGACGTAAACTGAACTCTCCCCTGTTTCCATAGGAGGGTTGGCTGGTGTATTTGCAACCATGGCAACCCAAGAATCACGGGAAACAATGGAGAGTGTATGATATCAAGGGATAAGAATTCTGTGTGGTTATTTTCACATGTCACCATGAGGGGTTGAGTCTGACTGTGGATAGGACTAGAAGTGGTACCGTCAATGAAACTCACGGATATCGGAACGTTTTTTCTCATGTGGGGAATTTTATTTCGCTCAACCAGATGCTTGTCGATAAAATTCCCCGAAGCTCCCGTGTCCACCATGGCTTCAACGATAATCCGGTTTTGGTCCCACTGTAAGGTGAGAGACGTGTATATGTAACCACCAGTACTATTTTTTGTACTGCCTAAGGTACAAAACGTGCCGCTCTTACCTTCGCACTTCTTACGTATCGCGGGGCATCCGTCAACGGTATGGTCAGCAGACGCACAGTATAAACAGAGGTTGAGGTTACGTCTCCTGGCTTTCTCTCTCTCGGTCAGAGGTCCTCGGATCGCCCCAATCTCCATCATCTCTACAGCAGAACCCTGGCTGGACAGTCTTGGGTTGGGTGTGAAGCCTGAGACTCTCTCGGCTCTGCGTTCCCTCAGCCGTCTGTCAATGGTGGTGGCCTTCTGCATCAAGGCAGTAAGTGTAAGTGGTAATTCTCCTCGGGCTAATTCGTCCTTCAGGGCCTCGGAAAGACCTAGGCGGAACTGGTTCCTAAGGGTGAGGTCATTCCATTCAGTCTCCCAGGCCCAGCGAGTGTATTCCGCAATAAAGTCCTCTACAGGTCGTCTCCCTTGTTTAAGGCTGCGTATAGCGGTCTCAGCGGTCAGCTGTTTACTATGGTCCTCGTAGAGAAGAGCCATTTTTTCAAGGAACAGAGGGAAGGAATCCAGGACTGGGTCTTCCTTTTCTAAATAAGTATTGGCCCATGCTCTGGGCTCCCCCCTGAGGTAGGAGATCATGGTAAGTACTTTTGTTCTGTCAGTTGGGTAAGTCCGGGGCTGTAGCTCAAACATTAGTTTGCACGCGTTCAGGAAATCCCTGAACTGCCTTCGGTCACCCGAGAATATCTCAGGTGGGCTGACCTTGGGTTCTGGTCCATCACGGGGGTGTCCTGGCCCCTGAGTGACAAGTTGCCGTAGTGCCTGGTTTTCTAGCTGGATATGTTGTACAGTCACGTTGAGGGTCTCCACCCTCTTAGTGAGGGTGACGAGGTGACCTGCAACCTCCGCTGGATCCATGTGGGTTCCACTAATATGTAACACACCTAGTTGATCAGTTAGGATCTCAACTGCGGAAGCAATGGACATCCACTATTATCCCACCGCCCTTGTTTTTGTCTGTGGGATTCGCGGTTACTCAGTATGTACCCCAGGCGTCTCTCTCAGTCTTGGGCGGAGAGTTTGGGGTAACAAAATCATTTAGCGCTATCCATCTAATTAGTTACTGCTGGGAAGGAAGGTCCCCCAGTATTACAGGAGTCACAAGTTAGTATAAGCTTGTGCACAGTTCAGAGTTAGTATATGGTATGCCCTCAGTTTAGTATATGGTATGCCATAGGTTCAGGGTTAGTATAGCATGTCCTTAGTTTAGTATATAATATGCAGCAGGTTCAGAGTTAGTATAGCATGTCCTCAGTTTAGTATATAATATGCAGCAGGTTCAGAGTTAGTATAGCATGTCCTCAGTTTAGTATAGAATATGCAGCGGTTCAAAGTTAGTATAGCATGTCCTCAGTTTTAGTATATAATATGCAGCAGGTTCAGAGTTAGTATAGCATGTCCTCAGTTTAGTATATAATATGCAGCAGGTTCAGAGTTAGTATAGCATGTCCTCAGTTTAGTATATAATATGCAGCAGGTTCAGAGTTAGTATAGCATGTCCTCAGTTTAGTATATAATATGCAGCAGGTTCAGCGTTAGTATAGCATGTCCTCAGTTTAGTATATAATATGCAGCAGGTTCAGAGTTAGTATAGCATGTCCTCAGTTTAGTATATAATATGCAGCAGGTTCAGAGTTAGTTTGGGAATATCGCCTCACACCAGCAGGAACCACCCCACTCTGAGTTCCAGGACCTTAATCAGAGCAGGTAACAGGCATATACTTGCGGTTAGTTTGTCCTGGCTAGGAAGACAGCAGTGGGGAAGCCAGTGGCGAGAAGGTAGGAAGTCCTTCACAATGTTGTTAGGGATCCAGGTCTGGATATGTGGACAGAGTCCTCAGATGCAATGGAGCTAGCAGGGTGCGCACTCCATTAGTGGAACACCCTGCTTAGACCCTGTCTTCTATTTAAGGCCCGGAGGTAAGTGGGCGGAGTCACAGGGAGCCGCTGCGATCCAGGCTGTACTGTTACAACGACCGGTCTGAGTATTTCACAATCTGCTCAGTTACTGGGATTTTCACGCACAACCATTTCTAGGGTTTACAAAGAATGGTGTGAAAAGGGAAAAACATCCAGTATGCGGCAGTCCTGTGGGCAAAAATGCCTTGTGGATGCTAGAGGTCAGAGGAGAATGGGCCGACTGATTCAAGCTGATAGAAGAGCAACATTGACTGAAATAACCACTCGTTACAACCGAAGTATGCAGCAAAGCATTTGTGAAGCCACAACACGCACAAGCTTGAGGCGGATGGGCTACAACAGCAGAAGACCCCACCAGGTACCACTCATCTCCACTACAAATAGGAAAAAGAGGCTACAATTTGCACGAGCTCACCAAAATTGGACTGCTGAAGACTGGAAAAATGTTGCCTGGTCTGATGAGTCTCGATTTCTGTTGAGACATTCAAATGGTAGAGTCCGAATTTGGCGTAAACATAATGAGAACATGTATCCATCCTCTGATGGCTACTTCCAGCAGGATAATGCACCATGTCACAAAGCTCCAATCATTTCAAATTGGTTTCTTGAACATGACAATGAGTTCACTGTATTAAAATGGCCCCCACAGTCACCAGATCTCAACCCAATAGAGCATCTTTGGGATGTGGTGGAACGGGAGCTTCGTGCCCTGGATGTGCATCCCTCAAATCTCCATCAACTGCAAGATGCTATCCTATCAATATGGGCCAACATGTCTAAAGAATGCTATCAGCACCTTGTTGAATCAATGCCACGTAGAATTAAGGCAGTTCTGAAGGCAAAAGGGGGTCCAACACCGTATTAGTATGGTGTTCCTAATAATTCTTTAGGTGAGTGTAGACTGGGAAACTGAAACTTGTATATCTCATAAAGGAAACAGATTCTTAGCAATAACCAAAGACAATTATCTCTCCCAACTGGTTCAGGACCCGACTAGAGGGACGGCCATACTGGACTTAGTATTAACCAATAGACCTGACAGAACAACAGACGTGCAGGTTGGGGGACACCTGGGAAATAGTGACCATAAAGTAATAACCTTCCAATTATCATTCAAAATAGCGTTTCTACAGGGAGAAACAAAAATACCAAACTTCAAAAAAGCTAAATTTAGCCAACTAAGAGAGGCCATAGGTCTAACTAACTGGGACAAAGTTCTCAAAAATAAAAATACAGCCACAAAATGGGATATCTTTAAAAACATCCTAAAATCTCATTGTGAGAGGTACATACCGTATGGGAATAAAAGGTTAAGGAACAAAAAGAAACCAATGTGGATAAACAGAACTGTAAAGAAAGCAATAAATTACAAAAAGAAAGCATATAAAACACTAAAACAGGAGGGTAGCACGGAAGCACTGAAAAACTATAAGGAAAAAAACAGAACATGTAAAAAACAAATAAAAGCGGCCAAACTAGAGACCGAGAGATTAATTGCCAAAGAGAGTAAAACTAACCCTAAACTGTTCTTCAATTATATAAATGTTAAAAAGTATAAATCTGAAGGTGTCGGCCCTTTAAAGAGTAATGAGGGGGGAGTCGCAGAGAGCAACGAGGAGAAAGTAAAGCTGTTAAATATTTTTTTCTCCAGTGTATTCACTGAGGAAAATAAACTGTCACCGCCATCAAAAGTGTCCTGTCTGACCCCGGAAGAAGTACAACAGCGACTTAAAAAGATCAAAATAGACAAATCGCCAGGACCGGATGGCATACACCCCCGTATCCTAAGGGAATTAAGTAATGTCATAGCCAGACCTTTATTTCTGATATTTGCGGACTCTATACCGACAGGGAATGTCCCACAGGATTGGCGCATAGCAAATGTGGTGCCAATATTCAAAAAGGGTCAAAAAACAGAGCCTGGAAACTATAGGCCGGTAAGTTTAACATCTGTTGTGGGTAAACTGTTTGAAGTTTTTCTGAGAGATGCTATCTTAGAGCATCTTAACGGAAATAAACGCCATATCAGCATGGCTTCGTGAGGGATCGGTCATGTCAAACTAATTTAATCAGTTTCTATGAGGAGGTAAGTTCTAGACTTGACAGCGGCGAATCAATGGATGTCGTATATCTGAACTTCTCCAAAGCATTTGACACTGTACCACATAAAAGGTTAGTATATAAAATGAGAATGCTTGGACTGGGAGAAAACGTCTGTAAGTGGGTAAGTAACTGGCTCAATGATAGAAAACAGAGGGTGGTTATTAACGGTACATACTCAGATTGGGTCACTGTTGTCGTGGAAATTTTTATTAGCATAGGATGACTATAGTGGACTTTCTCTTTAGGTTAGGAATGTTATGTAGGTTTATTTTGTATATGCCTCCCTGTGTAATGTCTGACCGGATTACGGTTATAAAGGAGCGTGATCGGGTAACGATGTTGCACGGGAAATTCTATAGATCAGCACTCGGGTTCCTGCCCCCCCATGTGAAAGCCGCCACCGTTGGTTTGAGGGGGATCTAATGGCTGCTGGGTCTGAGAGCAATGTTCTTAGTGAAAGCTGCCAGCGGCTCCTCATCAGCAACGGTGGGGTATAGCATACTGATGCCGGTCTCATTGAACCATGGGGGCCCCAACATGCTACAAAATATTGGTTGGTGGGACTGGTGGCCATGTGAATGCTATATCACCTTCTTGGTCGACCCTGTTTTAAAAGACCTTCCTCAGGGACTGATCCCCCCTTTCGGAACAATGTCTAACAGAGGTTCACTTTGGGTCTGTAGGATATCTGTACCGAATTAAATAGATATTGTCCGATTAGGGCCATATCTGTTTAAATAAAAGGCTGATTCATTTAAAAGCATTTGCACGTGTTCTGGGTGTGGTAGTGGATGGTGAGAATGTTTGAGCTCCACCCACCGGCACTCTCAGGAAGTGCGCAAATGTGTACCTTTCAGTTCTGAAATGTACACCTATTGGTCAAGGCATG
Organism: Bufo bufo; assembly: GCF_905171765.1. Taxonomy (NCBI): domain Eukaryota; kingdom Metazoa; phylum Chordata; class Amphibia; order Anura; family Bufonidae; genus Bufo; species Bufo bufo. The sequence continues at coordinate 200,638,954 of NC_053394.1, read as the reverse complement.
AGGTGGATTGTACCTGCCTATCTGTAATATTATTGGGCAGCCATGTGCCATGGAGGGCGGGGTTAGCCCAGTAAAAAGGTCTAACACATGTTAACAAGACAAAGAATTTCTTGGACACGAAGCAGACTGTAGGCAAGTCTTATTTCATCGGTGCTGGTTGCTTACACTTGCAAGTCTCCATATATCTAAAAGAGCTAATAGTACTTCACAAGGATCAGGATCCGACGGTACCAGGTTCCAAAACTACCACTACACTGTCACTAGTGGAGTACCTCAGGGGTCAGTATTGGGCCCTATTCTCTTCAATATATTTATTAATGATCTTGTAGAAGGCTTGCATAGTAAAATATCAATTTTCGCAGATGACACTAAACTGTGTAAAGTAATTTACACTGAAGAGGACAGTATACTACTACAGAGGGATCTGGATAGATTGGAGGCTTGGGCAGATAAGTGGCAGATGAGGTTTAACACTGACAAATGTAAAGTTATGCACATGGGAAGGAATAATGCAAGTAACCCGTACATACTAAATGGTAAAACACTCGGTAACACTGACATGGAAAAGGATCTAGGAATTTTAATAAACAGCAAACTAAGCTGCAAAAAACTGTGTCAGGCAGCTGCTGCCAAGGCCAATAAGATAATGTGTTGCATCAAAAGGGGCATAGATGCCCGTGATGAGAACATATTCCTACTACTTTACAAATCATTAGTCAGACCACACATGGAGTACTGTGTACAGTTCTGAGCTCCAGTGAACAAGGCAGACATAGCAGAGCTAGAGAGGGTCCAGAGGAGGGCAACTAAAGTAATAACTGGAATGGGGCAACTACAGTACCCTGAAAGATTATCAAAATTAGGGTTATTCACGTTAGACTACTGAGGGGAGATCTAATTACTATGTATAAATATATCAGGGGGCAGTACAGAGATCTATCCCATCATCTCTTTATCCCCAGGACTGTGACTTTGACGAGGGGACATCCTCTGCGTTTGGAGGAAAGAAGGTTTGTACACAAACATAAAAAAGTGCTGTTAACGCACTTTTACATGCGTCATCCTCTCACTCTCCCCAGACAATCGAAGCAATACCAACTGGTCAGTTCATCAGGATCAGAAAAGTATGCTCTACCAATGAAGATTTTGAGATCCAGTCAGATATTTTGCGACAAATCTTCCTGGAAAGAGGGTACAGCAAAAGATCAGTAAAGAGAGCGTATAATCGGGCTAAACACTCGGCACGACAAGATCTCATCAATCCTAAACCAAAGGAGGAGACATCTGATATGGTAAGATATATCACCCCTTACCATTCACAATGGCAACATATGCGAGGAATTTTGGAGAGATTTTGGCCAATTTTGAGGGCGGATCCAATTTTAGAAAAGATACTACCCCCACATCCATCTGTTGTACCTAGGAGGGCGAAAACCTTAGGAGACCATTTGGTGAGATCTTATTATGAGTTAATCACAAGTTTCTGACCACTTAAAAAATGTGCTCAATGTGCTGCCCATTGTGTTGGATTGTCAATGCAACCCTTTTCTCCCACTCTTCACACACTGATAGCAACACCGCAGGAGAAATGCTAGCACAGGCTTCCAGTATCCGTAGTTCAGGTGCTGCACATCTCGTATCATCTGAAGGCAATCGTCTATGCTGTGAAGATACGAGATGTGCAGCACCTGAAACTACGGATACTGGAAGCCTGTGCTAGCATTTCTCCTGCAGTGTTGCTATCAGTGTGTGTGAAGAGTGGGAGAAGAGGGTTGCATTGACAATCCAACACAATGGGCAGCACATTGAACACATTTTATAAGTGGTCAGAAACTTGTAAATAACTCATGAAAGAATAAAGTTACGTTAAAACCAAGCACACCATTGTTTTTCTTGTGAAATTCCCAATAAGTTTGATGTGTCACATGACCCTCTTCCTATTGAAAAAACAAAAGTTGGATTCAAAATGGCCGACTTCAAAATGGCCGCCATGGTCACCACCCATCTTAAAAAAAGTTTCCCCCCTCACATATACTAATGTGCCACAAACAGGAAGTTAATATCACCAACCATTCCCATTTTATTAAGGTGTATCCATATAAATGGCCCACCCTGTATATACATCTATATTTAAAAGACCCACATTGGAGAGTTGCCATCTTCCTTTTTTTGCTTATATTATAGCATGCACTTGCACTTTATATTTGATGCTACTACTTGCACTCTCATCAATAGTGGATACCCTTTCAATATATATTTTATATAGTAGTCTTTCTACTTATAGACGCCTACATTCAGGTCACTTACCTTATCACATTGTTGTACTTGATAAACTCTCCCAGGATTGTACTGCACTTTTTGCATTTGTCTGTCATCTCCTTGTATGTTTTTAATTATATATTCAATAAAACAATATTTTTTAGCTTAGTAGTTCTTAGTGTCCTTTCATAGGTTGTCTAGTTATTTTCTGAGTTAAGCTCTAGTTGGGGGCTTCATTGTTTCTTTACGCTATTTCTTTGTAACCTATTTTGTACTAATGCATTTGGATAGTGCAGAATTGATTTGCGATTTTGCTGCATTATCTCAGCTACAGATAGTGACAAACGACATTAGAACAAATAATTATTACTGGTATGAAATACTAGTTGCCCTCTAAAAAACTGATTGAAGCAGGGGTGTTATATACCAATTATATACTTTGTATATAGTGCATTTGGGTAGTGCAGCATTTGTTTGCGGTTCTGCTGCGTTAACGCATCTACACAGAGTGAAAAAAACTATTTGAAGAAATAATTTCTACTGCTGTGATTTACCAGTTGCCCCCCAAAAAAACTGATTGAAGCAGGGGGTGTTATATACCAATAATATTCTTTCCATATAGTGCATTTGAGTAGTGCAGCATTTGATTGCGGTTTAGCAGCGTTACCACAGCTACACAGAGTGATAAATGCCATTGGAACAAATCATTTATACTGCAATGATATACCAGTTGCCCCCCCAAAAAACTGATTAAAGCAGGGGTGTTAAATACCATTTATATACTTTCTATATAGTGCAGTTGGGTAGTGCAATATTTGTTTGCGGTTTAGCTGCTTTAACTCAGCTACAGATAGTGACAAACGACATTAGAACAAATAATTTTTACTGGTGTGATATACCAGTTGCCCCCCAAAAATACTGATTGAAGGAGGGGTGTTATATATCAATAATATACTTTCTATATAGTGTATTTGGGTAGTGCAGCATTTATTTGTAGTTCAGCTGCGTTATCTCAGCTACACAGAGTGCCAAACGCCATTGGAACAAATAATTTCTACTGGTGTGATATACCAGTTGCCCCCCCAAGAAAACTGATTAAAGCAGGGGTGTTAAATACCATTTATTTACTTTCTATAAAGTGCAGTTGGGTAGTGCAGAATTTGTATGCGGTTTAGCTGTGTTAGCTCAGCTACAGATAGTGACAAACGACATTGAAACAATTAATTTCTACTGGTGTGATATACCAGTCGCCTTACCAAAAAAGTGATTGAAGCAGGGGTGTGATATACCTACTTCCACAAATACTGCTCTTCTATAGGGACTTTTGTCACAGGGTAATTTTGAAAATTACAGGCAGAGGAAGAGGCAGGCCTTTCCGCAGGGGTTGTTGAGTTTGGGCAGGTGCACCAGGCCGGAGCCTAAGTGGAAAGTTGCAGAAGGTGCGTGCGATTATGTCAAAGGACGCACCAGACTTGGTTTAGTGTCTCACTCATCCTTTCCCTTCTGCACCCTCGTCATCCTCTCTATCTGCACCCTCTTCACTCTTTGTTGTGTGCACCCCCAAAGACACCACTACCACCACCATATCCCCTCCGCTTAAGTCAGAGGAATTTTTTTCCCAAACATTAAAAAACCTTACTGATGTGCAGCCATTCTTGGCATCGGATCAGAAAGAGGAGGTAGCAACGGTCGCCATCCAGCAGTCTGACAACATTACCCAGATTAGCCCAATTAGGGTGGTTCACGCTTTTGCTGCCTACTCCGAGATCTCTAATGTCAGTGGTGGTAAAGGGGATGATGACGATGTGTTTATGGACGTCACGTAGGTGCCCACAAGAAAGAAAGTGGAGGGGAGTTTAGAGGGACAGACGAAGCAGCAGACAGGGAGGAGAAGGAGGAGAAGCAGGCAGAACTTACATTGCACAGGAGGCGAAAAGCAGACTGCTAATGTATCTGGAGCGAGCCATCCACCATGCACAGTCACATATGGCGCTCCCAGGACACCAGCACATGGCTCGGCAGTGTGGGCTTTATTTAACTTGTCAGCTGCTGATAATAGTGTTGCCATCTGCAGCCTGTGCTGTCAACTCATAAGTCGTGGTAAGCGACCTAGGGACGACCGCCTTAAGAAGGCACCTGGCCTCCCATCACCGAGCCCAGTGGGAGCAACACCGTCACAACCCACAAAGACACACTTTTGGTACTCCACGTCCTGCCTCTTCTCCTTCCCCTTCTCCTCTCTTCTCCCATTTGTCCTCCACTCCACCTTCCATTGTGCCGTTGTTGCGTTCTTCTGGCACAAGGCAGGCTTCCGTGCCCCAAATGTTCGAGCGTAAAAAGATGATGACGCTGGATAACCCTCTTGCCTAACGGCTTACCGCCGGCTTGTTGGAACTGCTAGAACGCCAACTACTACCATATAAATTGGTGGACTCGGAGGCCTTTAGAAAAGTTGTGGCCATTGGCACACCGCAATGGAGGGTACCCAGAAGGAAATATTTCTCCCAGAAGGGCTTCCTGGTGCTATATGGCCACGTTCAGCGGCAAGTGAATGTATCTCTGGCACACAGTGTCGGTGCCAAGATACATTTGGCCACAGACACATGGTCTAGCAAACACGGGCAGGGAAGGTACATAACTTTTAATGCCCACTGGGAGAACCTTCTGACGGCCATCAATCATGCAACTCATGGCACCCAAGTGGATTTGGTGTTACCGCCACAGTTTGCCTGCAGGCCTGCCTCTTCTTCTCCTCCTCCTCCTACTCCATCCTCGGTCTCCTCCTCGGCTGACTCCTCCTTTTCCGCTGCTATCGCCTCTTCCGCTGCACACCCCAAGCTCCCCAGAACCTATTTGATGTGCCAGGTGAGACGTTGCCATGCTGTGCTTCGGCTGTTTTGCATGGAAGCCAAGAGCCACACTGGTCCTGCACTCCTTTCAGCTTTGCGGCCACAGACTGATCAGTGGCTAACCCCGCTAAATTTGACAGTTGGTAAAGTGGTGTGCGATAACGGTGCCAATCTGCTGAGCGCGCTGAAACAGGTCAAAATGACACACATGCCGTGCTTGGCACATGTCCTGAACTTAGTCGTGCAGCTATTTGCTGGCAAATACCCCGGGGTCCAGGACATCTTGCGAGAGGCCAGGAAAAACTCTGGCCATTTTAGAAGATCTTACAAGGCGAGCGCCTTGCTGACGTTCAAAGGCGACACTGCCTGCCTGTCAGACGTCTGATTTGTGACTGCCCGACGCGATGGAACCACCTTGTATATGCTTGATACCTGTACGAAGTCTGCGGCAGGACAGGCTCTGGGGAGCTTTTTTTTCCCCACCAGGTCAGTAGCTGCTCATGCGCGACGCATGCAGACTTCTGTGGCCATTTAATGAGTTCACCAAACTGGTCAGTCGCAGCCAGGGCCCATCAGTGACATCGTACCTTAAGCCTTCTTTCTGGAGCATGCATTGCATCGTGTCATTGATCAAGCCGTTGAGAAGCAGGAGCAGGAAGATGAAGTAGTCGCAATGCTGGATTAATTCCCAGGGGGGCTACTCCATCTGAGACAAGTCAACAGAAGTCTGAAGAGGAGTCAGAGGACGGTGGTTCCGGGGCGGGGAAGAAGCAAGAAGAGCATGCTTTAAACGTTTCTGGGATCCCTGGTGTTGTCTGTGGCTGGAGGGAGGAGAAAGAGGACAACATTATCCTGGATGATGAGCAAGAGCCAGGCCACTCCACTGCTTCCAGTTTAGTGCAAATGGGGGCCTTCATGCTCCAGTGTTTGAAGAGGGACCCCCGTATAAAAAGCATAAAGGGCAAGGACCAGTACTGGGTGGCAACATACATAGACCCCAGGTAAAAACACAAAATGGCGGATATGTTACCACCATCACAGAGGGCTGTCAGAATGCAGCACTTCCAGGCCTTGCTTTGAGAAATGCTGCATTCTGCTTTTGCGGGTGCTGGCAGAGGAACTTGCACTACCAGAGAAACAGTTGCGAGTACCAATCCAACAGTGCATGCAAGAAGAGGGCGATTTGAAGATGTGTTGGTCACTTCGGATATGAGATCATTCTTGCAGCCAACCCATCGAAAGCTGCCCTCCGGATCCAGCCTCACGGAACGCCTAGACCGACAGGTGTCCGACTACATCGGGTTAACGGCCGATGTGGACGTTTTGAGAAGTGAGGAACCCCTGGACTTCTGGGTGTGCAGGCTTGACCTGTGGCCAGAGCTGGCACAATTTGCCATGGAACTGTTGGCTTGCCCCTTGTCCAGTGTCCTGTCCGATAGTACATTCAGCGCAGTAGGGGGGGATCATGACCGATAAGCCCACTCGCCTAGCTCATGACAGTGTGGACTACCTCACATTTCTAAAAATGAATGAGGCATGGATCTTGGAGGCATTCAACACTGTGACGACCATGTTTAATTGAATTTCCTCATGCCAGCCCATAAATATCTTCCACCACCCAGAACAAATATTGGTCCCTGTCTTAGGTAAATACAGCGGCATAAAAAGCCTTTCATTTTTGTTGAATGCCTAATGTTTTGGGCCTCGGAGGAATTCAACACCTATGACGACCACGTGTTTCAACTATTATCGTTAGGTTGTTTTTTTTAAGAGGGGGGATTTCGTTAGCCATGTTTTTAATCCAATTTTATATTTTTTGTTCTTTTAAACATATATATTTGACCTGTATTTGTACTGGCCTGCAGTAAAATTGATATCCCTTAGCCATCTAATAGACCTCCAGCCACATTCTGTCACGGCCTTTGGTGTGTTTTGTGACACTTTCCTTCACTTGCGGTTGCCCGTGGCAACGTGTGGTGTTGTGTGCATGTGGTGGCAGTGCCTTCTGGCTGTTTCCCAGGACATGGTTGCCTTGCATGCCGTTGCCGGTGGTAACAGGTGGAGTGTAGTGTTTGTATGTACACTTCCCCTTTAAGTGGCTTTCTTCCCTTGCCTGGGTTTGGAAGGGTTAATTCCCTTCCTAGTGAGTGAATACTGGGTGTGTCTGTGTGTGGGTGTGGCTACTTGGGCTATTTAGCTCCTGCTGGATGCCAGAAGCAGAGGGGTACTCCAGCCATGGTGTTTGCTGGAGTCATCCTCCTGGTCTCATATACCATCTCTCCAGTGAGGGCCACCCTTGTGGTGATAAGTAATGTTTAGACATTGATCTTCTTATGTTATGCTATGTCTAGTAGTATCTCTATGTTTATTGCAGCTTATGGTTGTCTGGGTTCCTGTGTGCTTTGTGTGTGTGCTGTGTCCTTTTGGTGTTTGGTGTGGACATTAGCACTTGTGCACGGGTTCCAGTCTGTGTGTCTGTGGCAGGTAGGTGTGGTACTAGTTTCAATACCTGCCATTGCCATATGCTGTATATGTTTCCTCCTTCCTTGCAGCTTGGCCAGTGAGACTCCTGTTCGTCCGTGCCTAGGAGGAACAGGTCGTCTTACCCTGCTCCTAGTCCAGGGCTATCCTGAGGGCTCGTAGGGACCCTAGGTTCCGGAGTATGAGCCCTCATACCATCAGGGTTGGCTCATACAGCTAGGAGTCAGGGTCAGATTTAGGGATGCGTTAGGAGGTGACCTGCTCCCTGATTCCTGTCCTGGCCCAGCAGCTACCCTTTATTATTGACACCGCACGGCTGAGGGTTTCCCCCACCCTCAGCCGTGACACATACTTACTTGTTCTTTTATGTACGCTGAATGCATAATTTTTGGGGCCTATAGTACACTGGCCTGCTGGAAAATTGATATCCAATGACCGTTAAATCTACCTTCAGCCACTTACTTGTTCATTTATGTACGCTGAATGCATAATTTTTGGGGCCTGTAGTTCACTGGCCTGCTGAGAACTTTATATCCAATGACCGTGTAATCTACCTCCAGCCACATACTTACTTGTTGTTTTATGTACGCTGAATGCATAATTTTTGGGACCTGTAGTACACTGGCCTGCTGTAAAATTGATATCCAATGACCATTTAATCTACCTCCAGCCACATACTTCGTTGTTCTTTTATGTATGCTGAATGAATAATTGTTGCGGTGTCGAAGGAATTCAACACCAGTGACGACCACGTGTTATTGAATTTTAACTATTTTCATAAGTTTTTTTTTTCAAGAGGCTGATTTCGTTAGCCATATTTTTAATCCAATTTTATGTTTTTTTGTTATTTTAAACATATGTATTTGACCTGTATTTGTACTGGCCTGCAGTAAAATTGATATCCATTGACCATGTAATATACCTCCGACCACATAATCACTTGATCTTTTCTGTCATGTGAATGCCTAATGTTCGGGGCCTGTAGTCCAGTGGCCTGCAATAAAATTTGTATCCATTGACCGCATAATGTACCTCCTCGAGCCACATAATCAGAATTCTTTTTTATGTCAGGTGAATGCCTAATTTTTAAGACCCGTACTCCTGTGGCCTAAAATAAACATTTTCTAGGCTCCAACAGGGTACATTTCAGAGAATTTCCCTTTAAGACGCATTAAAATGTCCCCTGATTAAGATACATATTTTTTGTTGGAATTTTTGTCATTGATCCCCCTCTAGTATGTCACTGTCCATGTTGTGGGACTATTTGTACACTTCTACTAAGTATTTGGTGGCTGCAAATAGGACCTGAAGGTTTTTAAGGTTCGCCTGCCATTTAAGTGAATGGGGCTCACTGCGAACTTGCGGTTTGCGAACATTTGATCGTGTTCGCGATCCGTCCCAGCCGATGTTCGTACATCACTACTTAATACAGTTCCTATGTTTTTGTGTTAAAGACAAGGGCAGAGTTATTTACAGTGACTTCATGCTTGGATGTCATATAACTGTTATATATTGGGTTCACAGAAGCAGAAAAGATAATATACCTTTAAGATTCATTAAACAGTTGTTGCTGGCAGGAGTCTACACCAATCACAGCCAGCCTCACACACAGCAGGATTTTTGACCAATTATAACCAGCCTCACACAAAGCTTGTGTGGGAAATTCCCCTAGCTGGAGCTGCTAGAATCATTATTAACCAGAGAGAGAAGCTGAACAGGCATTCATTCCACTAAGAGCTGTGTTTTATGGAAGCAGAGAGGTCCAAAATAGGTATTTAAAACAGTTATATAATGTTCCTATTGTTAATTAATGATTAGGACTGTATACTGAACCAGTTATATGTGTGTTTACTTACAGTTACACCAATTGCAAACCACAAATTTAATTGCAAACCACAAATTCAATTGCAAACTACAAAGTTTACAATCCACATTCAAATTCCATATTGCAATCCAAATTGCATACAACCATACCAGATCATACTCAACCAATCTGCAAATAGTGCTTAAGAGAGATCATAAAGTACTTAAATAACTCAAAGTGATAGTACAGATACTCAAGAGAGAAATATATCCACCATTTTATGTTGAATGGCAAGATTGAACAGTTGAACCACCAAGTTAATAAAGAAGTTATTTCAAGCATTTGGTGTGCTTTTTAAACCAATGCTTCCATAGAACGGCGCTAGAGGAATTACAGAGTAATAAACAGTCTGGTTATACAGAAAAGTCAGAGATATCAAAATTCTTCTAATGCCACAGCGCAAAAGGCACTTCATAGTGCTGTGCCTGCCAAAGCAGGGGTGTGATATACCTATAATATAATTTCTATGTAGTGCATTTGTATTGTGCAGCATTTGTGTGCGGTTCTGCTGAGATACCGCAGCTATACAGAGAGACAAATGCCATTCGAACAACGAATTTCAACTAGTGTGATATAACAGTTGCCCCCCAAAAAAATCTCATTGAGGCAGAAGTGTGATATACCTAGAATATAATTTATATATAGTACATTTGTATTGTGCAGCATTTGTGTAGTTGCCCCCCAAAAAACTGATTAAGGGGTTCTATATACCTGCTTCCACAAATACTGCTCTTCTATAGGGACTTTGTCACAGGGTCATTTTGAAATGACAGGCAGAGGAAGAGGCTGGCCTTTCCGCAGGGGTGGTAGGGGTCAGGCAGGTGCACCAGGCCGGAGCCTAAATCGGAAGTTGGAGAAGGTGCATGCGATTACGTCAAAGGACGCACCAGACTTGGTTGAGTGGCTCACTCAGCCTTCTGCTTCTGCACCCTCCTCATCCTCTATATCTGCACCCTCCTCGCTCTCTGCTGTGTGCACCCCCAAAGACACCACCCCCACCAGGTTAGCCCCTCCACTCGAGTCAGAGGAATTATTTTCCCATCAATTCCATGACCTTACCGATGCGAAGCAATTCTTGGCATCAGATGAGGAAGAGGAGGTAGCAACGGCCGCCACCCAGCGGTCTAAAGACATTACCCAGATCAGCCCAAGGAGGGTGGTCCCCACTGTTGATGCCTAGTCCGAGATCTCTAATGTCAGTGGTGGTGAACGTGACGATGATGACGTGTCGATGGATGTCAAGTGGGTGCCCACAAGAGAGGAAGAGGAGGGTAATTCAGAGGGAGAGATGGAGCAGCAGATAGGGAGGAAAAGGAGGAGAAGCAGGCAGAACTCGCAGTGCACATGAGGCAAAAAGCAGACTGCAAATGTATCTGGAGCGAGCCATCCACTATGCACGGTCACATCTTGCGCTCCCAGGATGCCGACACAAGGTTCGGCAGTGTGGGCTTTATTTAACTTGTCAGCTGCTAATAATAGTGTTGCCATCTGCAGCCTGTGCTGTCAACGCATAAGTCGCGGTAAGCCCAACACTCACCTAGGGACGACCGCCTAAAAAAGGCACCTGGCCCCCCATCACTGAGCCCAGTGGGAGAAACGCCATCAGAACCCACAAAGCCACACTCCTGGTGCTCCACCTCCTGTTTATTCTCCTACTCCTCTCTCCTCCCATTTGTCCTCCACTCCACCTTCCACCGTGTCGTTGTCGCGTTCATTGGCACAAGGCAGGCTTCTGTGGCCCAAATGGTCGAGCATAAAAAAATGATGACGCCGGAAAATCCTCTTGACCAAAAGCTGATCGCTGGCTTTTCGGAACTGCTAGCCTGCCAACTATTGCCATATAAATTAGTGGACTTGGAGGCCTTTAGAAAATTTGTGGCCATTGGCACACCGCAATGGAAGGTCCCCGGAAGGAAATATTTCTCCCAGAAGGGCATGCCTGAGCTATATGGCCACGTTCAGCGGCAAGTTAATATATCTGTGGCACACAGTGTTGGTGCCAAGATACATCTGGCCACAGAACCTATTTGACGTGCCAGGTGAGACGTTACCATGCTCTGCTGTGGCTGTTGTGCCTGTGTAAGCCCGTGTATGGGGGTGGACTCCCCAGGATACAGCAAAGTCACGGACAAGGAAAGCGACACTGACACCAGCTTAATATGCAAGAACAGAAACTTTACTTAGTAATAACACAGGCATAACCAAAACAATACAAATACGCATAGAAAACATTATATCCCGGACCCACAGTCAATGTCCCTGCCCACTGGACAGGCCTAGCAGAGCCTGCAAGTCGTGCTGTTGTCACGGAACCATGAACCAGACGTACAACAAGAGATAAGTGAAAATAAGAAGGCTTTATTAAAAATAAAGCTGTAAAGCAAAAGTCCAAACGGATGGTGAAACCGAGCAGAGTCTTTGCGAAGCCAGAGGTCAGGAACCAGAAGGGTAGTCAGACGAAGCCAGGATCAGGAACCAGCAGGGTAGTCAGACGAAGCCAGGATCAGGAACCAGCAGGGTAGTCAGACGAAGCCAGGATCAGGAACCAGCAGGGTAGTCAGACGAGGCCAGGATCAGGAACCAGAAGCAGCAGCAGTCTTAGAAGCATGTGAACACAAGAGGACCAAGCAAGGAACTGAAGCCACAGACCTCCTATATATATGAGCTAGGCATCCAGCTCCTCCCAGGGGAAGGAGGAGCCGCAGGGTGGAAGGCTACAAGAAACCCAGGACCCAAGATGGCCGCCAGCACATGTCAAACGAAGGAGAGCAGCAAGCAGGTAAGACCATGACAGTACCTCCCCCTCAAGGGCCCCTCCTCCGCGAAGCACAAAACGGTTTCTGAGGGAAGCGTGCGTGGAAGGCTCGGAGCAAGGCAGGAGCATGGACATCTGCGGAGGGAACCCAGGAACGCTCCTCTGGACCATAACCACGCCAATGGACCAAAAACTGCAACCGACCGCGGACCAGGCGTGAGTCCAGGATATTGCTCACCTCATATTCCTCACGATTGCCCACTTGGACCGGACGAGGCCGAGGAACCGAGGAAGTGAAACGATTACACACCAGTGGCTTCAACAGGGAGACATGAAACACGTTGGAGATCCGCATGCCAGGAGGAAGCGCAAGGGCATAGGCTACCGGGTTTACCCTGCGAAGCACTCGGAAGGGACCAACAAAGCGAGGCGCCAGCTTGGGAGTGGGCACTCGAAGGTTGAGGTTGCGGGTGGACAACCATACACGGTCTCCGACCTGGTAGGAAGGAGCAGGCGCTCGTCTGCGATCAGCCTGGAATCTCTGGCGCTGCGCAGAGACCTCAAGGGACTTCTGGATCTGTACCCAAGAAGCACGTAGGACGGAAAGGTGATCCTCCACAGCCGGAATATCCTGGGGAGAGAATACCTCCGGTAACACGGCAGGTTGGAACCCATAATTGGCCATGAAGGGAGACGTCCCAGAGGAAGAGTTCACCGCCGTGTTCCTGGCAAACTCAGCCCAAGGCAGGAGGTCAACCCAATTGTCTTGGTGATCGGAGACATAGCAACGAAGGAATTGCTCCAAGGCCTGATTGGATCGTTCTGCGGCCCCATTGGACTGAGGGTGGTAGGCCGAGGAGAAGGAGAGATGAATCCCCAACTGGGAGCAAAAGGCGCGCCAGAACCTGGACACAAACTGACTCCCCCGATCCGACACAATCTCCTTAGGCAAACCGTGCAACCGGAAGACCTCCCTGGCAAAAATCGTGGCCAACTCTTGTGCAGAGGGTAACTTCTTGAGAGGAACACAGTGGCACATTTTGGAAAACCGATCCACAATCATGAGAATGACCGTATGGCCTCGGGATGCAGGGAGGTCCACAATGAAATCCATCCCCAGGTGTGACCATGGGCGCTCCCCGGTGGCTATGGGTTGCAGAAGGCCCAACGGAAGGTGCCGAGGGGACTTACTCTGGGCACAAACGGAGCATGCCGCTACATATGCGGCGATGTCGGAACGTAGGGAAGGCCACCAGAACAGACGTGAAACAGCCCAGGACAGCTGATTCTTTCCAGGATGCCCCGCGGTCTTGGAGTTATGGTAGGTTCGCAACAACCGAGTGCGCAACTCCTCAGGCACAAAACATCTGCCGTTGGGTCTCCCAGAGGGAGCACCAGATTGAGCCGCCAAAATCTGCTCACCCAGGGGAGAGGTCAGGCTGGTGCGAATGGCGGCCAGGATCTGATTCGGAGGTATGACCGAAGTCGGAATCGACTCCTCCCTGGACAGCTCGGAGTACTGCCGTGATAAGGCATCCGCCCTGATGTTCTTGGAACCGGGTAGGTAGGAGACCACGTAATTAAAACGTGACAAGAACAGAGCCCATCTGGCCTGACGTGGTGTCAATCTCTTGGCCTCAGAAAGGTAGGTCAGATTCTTGTGGTCCGTCAGGATGAGAACCGGAACCACCGAACCCTCGAGCAAGTGCCTCCATTCTTTAAGGGCCTGCACGATGGCCAATAACTCCCTGTCACCAATCTGATAGTTGCACTCCGCGGAAGACAGTTTCCGGGAGTAAAACCCACAAGGAAGCAGAGGACCCTCTGGTGTTCTACGCTGAGACAGAAGGGCGCCTACTCCCGTCTCAGACGCGTCCACCTCGAGGACAAAGGGCAACCCAGGGTTGGGATGCGACAGAATCGGAGCCGACACAAAGGCGGACTTTAGGGCCTCAAAAGCTCGGACGGCCTCGAGCGGCCAGACCTGGGAATTACTGCCCTTCCTGGTCAGATCCGTGAGAGGCTTGGCCAGCATGGAAAAGTCCCTGATGAACTTCCGATAATAATTGGCGAAGCCCAAAAAGCGCTGCAGGGAACGAAGACCACTGGGCTGGGGCCACTGTAAGACAGCCGAAACCTTCTCAGGATCCATGGAGAACCCCTCAGCGGAAATGATGTAACCTAAGAAGGTTACCTGGGATCGGTGAAATTCGCATTTCTCAAGCTTACCGAACAGCTTGTTCTCTCGTAACCGTTGCAACACTCGTCTGACATCCAGAATGTGGGCCTCCATGGATTCAGAATATACCAAGATGTCATCCAAATAGACTACCACACACTGCTGCAACAGGTCACGGAAAACATCGTTGATGAATTCCTGAAAGACTGCGGGCGCATTGCACAACCCAAAGGGCATAACCAAGGATTCGTAATGACCGGTCCTGGTGTTAAACGCGGTCTTCCACTCATCGCCCGCCTTGATCCTTACCAGGTTATATGCCGCCCTCAGGTCGAGTTTGGTAAAGACCGTGGCCCCTTTAAGGCGATCGAACAGCTCGGAGATCAAGGGTATCGGGTAAGCGTTCTTGATCGTGATGCGATTGAGACCCCTGTAATCGATGCAAGGCCTCAACTCACCGCCCTTCTTTTTCACAAAGCAAAATCCAGCCCCTGCCGGGGACGAAGATTTGCGAATGTGTCCGCGTGAAAGCGCCTCCCTCACGTACTCCTCCATGGCCTCATTCTCCGCTACCGACAGTGGATAGACTTTGCCACGAGGAGGAACGGCACCAGATTGTAACTCTATGGCACAATCGTATGGGCGGTGCGGAGGTAGGGCAACCGCGCGCACCTTATCGAATACATCCCGGTACTCCTCGTATTCAGGAGGCAACAGAGAGTCCGAGGAAGTACACAGCAACTTGACAGACCCATGGATGCAACTAGCCCCACACTGCGGTGACCACGAGAGGATCTCGACCGATCTCCAATCGAAAGTCGGATTATGCTTCTGGAGCCAGGGGTACCCCAAGACCACCGAGTAGTGTGGAGACGAAATAACCTGGAGGCAGACCGACTCTCTGTGAACGGCACCAATGGCTATTCCCACTGGAAGGGTCTCATGAGTCACGTGTGGCGGCAGAAGGGGTCTGCCGTCTATCGCCTCAAGAGCCAGTGGGGAACCTCGAGCCTGCAGAGGAATGGAATTGGCGGCAGCGAACACACTATCAATGAACAAACCACCAGCACCAGAGTCCACCAACGCCTGGGTCGTCACCGAGCCCCCGACCCAGGAAAGGACAACAGTGATCAGTGGTTTGTCAACACGGGAAACCGGGGACGAGGAGACTCCACCCAAGATCTGCCCCCGACAGGATCTCAGGGTACGAGCGTTTCCCGGACGGTTCGGACATGCCAACCGAAAATGCCCACCGAGACCACAGTACATGCATCGGCCCTCGCGTCTCCGGAGTGCCCTCTCCCCCTCGGACAGGCGAGCAAACCCCAGCTGCATGGGTTCACCCCCAGACAAGTCATCCCCAGGAGGCGTGGGAGGAGAGGGAGGCACGGGTGGGACAGCAAACGTAGGCACCAATCTGTTAGAAGACCTCCGCAGGTTCTCCTTAAAGGAAGGTCTCTCCCTGAGTCTGGTGTCAATCAAAATCAGGAAAGAAATAAGAGACTCGAGCTCAACTGGTAGGTCCTTAGCTGCAACCTCATCCTTCAAGGCATCCAAGAGACCATGAGAGAAAGCAGCGACCAGAGCCTCATTATTCCAGCCCACCTCTGCTGCCAGGGTACGAAACTCAATGGCGTATTCAGCTACGGATCGTGAACCCTGTCTGATGGACATAAGGAGCTTCGCAGCAGAGGCAGCACGAGCCGGCACATCGAATACCTTCCGAAGAGAAGCAACAAAACCGGAAAACTCGGCAACCACCGGATTGTTGTTCTCCCATAAAGGGCTGGCCCAGGCCAAGGCCTTGTCCGAGAGCAGCGAGATCAAGAAGCCCACCTTTGATCTCTCAGTAGGAAAGGCATGTGGCAGCAACTCGAAATAAATGCCCACCTGGTTAAGGAAACCTCGGCACTGAGTTGGCTCTCCCCCAAAGCGCTGTGGAAGAGGGGCAGAACCGGTCATACCCCGAAACACCGCAGGCGCAACAACAGGTGTCGGGGTAGACTCTGGCGCAACAACCGGAGCGGCAGTAGGAGCGAGCCCAGGAGCGACAACCGACCCATCGGCAACGGGAGCGAAATGAGCCGTGCGTTCAAGCAGGGTTTGCAACGCCACAGCGAACCGACCCAACAGGTGATCCTGCTGATCAAGTCTGGCAACCAGCGTGGGTAGCGAGGATGGCCCTGTACCGTCAGAATTCATGGCTTGGTCCTAATGTCACGGAACCATGAACCAGACGTACAACAAGAGATAAGTGAAAATAAGAAGGCTTTATTAAAAATAAAGCTGTAAAGCAAAAGTCCAAACGGATGGTGAAACCGAGCAGAGTCTTTGCGAAGCCAGAGGTCAGGAACCAGAAGGGTAGTCAGACGAAGCCAGGATCAGGAACCAGCAGGGTAGTCAGACGAAGCCAGGATCAGGAACCAGCAGGGTAGTCAGACGAAGCCAGGATCAGGAACCAGCAGGGTAGTCAGACGAGGCCAGGATCAGGAACCAGAAGCAGCAGCAGTCTTAGAAGCATGTGAACACAAGAGGACCAAGCAAGGAACTGAAGCCACAGACCTCCTATATATATGAGCTAGGCATCCAGCTCCTCCCAGGGGAAGGAGGAGCCGCAGGGTGGAAGGCTACAAGAAACCCAGGACCCAAGATGGCCGCCAGCACATGTCAAACGAAGGAGAGCAGCAAGCAGGTAAGACCATGACAGCTGTGCCGCTACAGAGGACTGACCTAGCCGATGGCGGACACAGCAGAGCCTGCAACGTCAATACTGCGCCGCAGAACAGTCCCGAACAACCTGGCAATAACACAACCCTAACTAGCTATCTAGTTTCAGGCCTAGGCTTAGTCTCTGTTTTTCAGGCGCCACTAGTGTAAAGCATGGAGTAAACGGGTGTACTGACCTTCGTCCGTTCTGGGCCCTAGGATGCCGCTTACCCGGGATGGCCACCAAGCTCTCAGCAACGGTGCAGCCTTGCTTGATGATGAGGCTTTCTGTCCACACACTAAAACTGGTCTTCCTGGGACAACCTCTCTTTCAAAGAGCTGGATTCAGTAAGGAGACGACAGCTACTCTCCTTCCTTTGAGTGTCCATACACTGCCGGACATCTGCAAGCCAGGATAAAATCGGATTCAGTCCCTCACAGCACAATCCTTCCACCATGTCAGATCAACACTTCCTGGTTCACTCCCAAGCAGCAGCATGAGTCATCACCTACTTTACATATGCAAATCCCAGAGTGTGCTGGTTGTAGCTGCAAAACAGTGGCCTCTAGTGCCCGGAATGCCAAATGACAGTTTAAGTACACGTTAAACATAAACCTTATACAGGCAGAGCTTATTCACAATCTCACACCTGGAAGCCAGGAGCCACACCGGTCCTGCACTGCTTTCAGCTCTCTGAGGTCACAAGCCGATAAGTGGCTAACCCCGCTCAATTTGACAGTTGATAAAGTAGTGTGCGACAACGGTGCCAATCTGATGAGCGTGCTGAAACAGGGCAAAATGACACACGTGCCGTGCATGGCACACGTCTTGGACTTAGTCATGCAGCGATTCGTTGCCAAATACCCCGGGGTCCAGGACGTCTTGCGGCAGGCCAGGAAAATCTCTGGCCATTTTAGAAGATCTTACACGGCTCACCTTGCTGACGTTCAGCGGCGACACCCCTTGCCCGTCAGACGTCTGATTTGTGATAGCCCGACACGCTGGAACTCCACCTTGTATATGCTTGTTAGGCTTCTCCAGCAGAAACGTGCCATTAATGACTACCTGTATGAACTTTGCGGCAGGACAGGTTCTGGGGAGCTCGTTTTTTTTTCACCGACGCATCCAGACTTCTGCAGCTATTTGATGAGATTACCAAACTGGTCAGTCACAGCCAGGGAGCTATCAGTGACATCGTACCTTACGCTTTATTTCTGGAGGGTGCATTGCTGTCACGAGGGTGTCAAGAGCCACCTCTGACTCCGTTATACCCGGGGTCAGGAAGTCACAGCGAGTGGCTGCGCGCTCTATGTCTAAAGATTACTTAATGGTAGCTTTCTTTGTTTGCCTTGCAATCCTTTTTGTCTCACTCAGGGATCCGTAGCTTCTTCTCCTCAGCTGTTTCTTGTCCGGCACTCCCAACCTCTTTATATTCCCCTCTCCCACTTCTCTGGTTGCCAGATATAGAGCTTCCTGCCTGGACTTCTATACTGACCCACTGGAGCAGAGTTGCTGTTATTCCTGGTTGTCGTACCAGAGCATTACCCTCCGGATCCCTGTTGGTTGTTTGTTGTCGCCCTACTGGGACTATATGTTTTGTCAGTATTGTCTGTCCTCTCCCTAGTGTTTCCCTTTAGTGTTAGTGGTGTGGACTAGTGTTCCCACCGCCCTATTCAGTACGTAGGGCTCATCTTAGGGAAAGCCAGGGTTTAGGCACGTGATCGGCGTACGGGTGATAAACCCGTCTAGGGACATCAGGGCAGTCAGGTGCCAGCCTCAAGGTGAGTTAGGGGTCACCATCTTTCCCTCTCCCTTGGATAGGGCCTTCCTTTTCCCTCCCTTTGCGACACGTATGTGATCGGCACGCAGGTAGTGATAATTGCATTGTGTGATTGTTCAAGCCGCCGAGATGCAGGAGCAGAAAGATGAGGAAGCCGCAATGCTGAATGAATTCTCAGGGGAGGCTACTTCATCTGAGACACGTCAGCAGGGGTCTGAAGAGGAGTCAGAGGAGGATGGTGCCTGGGGGAAGGAGGAGGAGCAAGAAGAGCAGGCTTTAAACTTTTCTGGGATCCCTGGTGTTCTCCGTGGATGGGGGGAGAAGACCGAGGACGACATTCTCCTGGGGAAGGAACCAGCCGGCTCTACCACTTCCAATTTAGTGCAAATGGGGGCCTTCATGCTCCAGTGTTTGAAGAGGGACCCCAGTATAAAAAGCATAAAGGCCAAGGACCAGTACTGGGTGGCAACCTACTTAGACCCCTGGTACAAACACAAAATGATGGACATGTTACCAGCATCACAGAGGACTGTCAGAATGCGGCATTTTCAGGCCTTGCTGCAAGAGATGCTGCATTCTGCTGTTGCGGAATTTCCACCCACAGAGATACAGTTGCGAGTACCAATCCTACAGCGCATGCAAGAAGAGGGCGCATGCAAGAAGATGTGTTGGTCACTTTGGATATGAGATCATTCTTGCAGCCAACCCATCAACATCCGCCCTCCGTATCCAGCCTCAGGGAACACCTAGACCGACAGGTGTTCTACTACATAAGGTTAACGGCCGATGTGGACGCTCTGAGAAGCGAGGAACCCCTTGACTAATGGGTGTACATTCTTGACCTATGGCCAGAGCTGGCACAATTTGCCATGGAACTCTTGGCTTGCCCCTCATTGAGAGTACTGTCCGAAAGGACTTTCAGAGCAGCAGGGGGGATTGTGACCGATAAGCGCACTCGCCTTGCTCACGACAGTGTGGACTACCTCACATTTCTAAAAATGAATGAGGCATGGATCTCGGAGGAATTCAACACCTGTGACGACCACATTTAATTGAATTTCCTCATGACAGCCCAAAAATATCCGCAACCACCCAGAACAATTAATGGTCCCTGTCTTAGGTAAATACAGCGGCATAAAAGGCCTTTTCTATACGGTGAAAGCCTAATGTATGGGACCTCGGAGGAATTTAACACCTGTGACGAACACGTGTTATCGAATTTCAACTATTATCATTAGGGTTTTTTTCAAGAGGGGGGATTTCTTTAGCCATGTTTTTAATCCAATTTTATATTTTTTGTTCTTCTAAACATATGTATTTGACATCTATTTGTACTGGCCTGCAGTAAAATTGATATCTAATGATTGTCTAATATACCTCTAGCCACATAATCATTTGATCTTTTATGTACGGTGAATGCATAATTTTTGGGGCCTGTAATCTAACTGGCCAACAGTAAAATTGTTATACGGTGACCGCCATTCATTGATATTGAATGACCTTCTAATATACCTCCAGCCACATAATTATTTGTTCTTTTCTGTCCGGTGAATGCCTAATGTTTGGGACCTCGGAGGAATTCAACACCTGTTAACGACTACTTGTTATCGAATTTCAACTATTATCATTTGGTTTTTTTTCAAGAGGGGGGATTTTGTTAGCCATGTTTTTAATCCAATTTTATATTTTTTGTTATTTTAATCATATGTATTTGACATCTATTGTACTGGCCTGCAGTAAAATTGATATCCAATGACCGTCTAATATACCTCCAGCCACATAATTACTTGTTCTTTTCTGTCCTGTGAATGCCTAATGTTTGGGGCCTGTAGTCCACTGGCCTGCAGTAAAACTTATATCCATTGACAGTCTAATATATCTCCAGCCACATAATCACTTGATCATTTTTGTACGGTGAATGCATAATTTTTGGGGCCTGTAATCTAACTGGCCAACAGTAAAATTGTTATACGGTGACCGCCTAATGTACCTCCAGCCACATTATCAATTGTTCTTTTCTGTTCTGGTGAATGCCTAATGTTTGGGGCCTGTAGTCCACAGGCCTGTAGTAAAATTGATATCCAATGACTATTTAATATACCTCCAGCCACATAATTACTTGTTCTTTTCTGTCCAGTGAATGCCTAATGTTTGGGGACTGTACTCCAGTGGCCTACATAAAAATTTTTATCCATTGACTGCATAATGTACCTCGAGCTACATAATCACAATTTCTTTTATGTCAGGTGAATGCCTAATTTTTAAGGACCGTACACCTGTAGCCTAAAATAAAAATTTTCTAGGCTCCAGCAGGGCACATTTCTCAGAATTTCCCTCTAAGACGTATAAAAATGGCCCCTGACTAAGATACATATTTTTGGGGTGAATTTTTGCCATTGATTCCCCCTGTGGTATGTCACTGTCCATGTTGTGGGACGATTTGTGCAATTCTTGTAAGTATTTGGTGGCTGCAAATATGACCTGAAGGTTTTTCAGGTTCGCCTGCCATTAAAGTAAATGGGGCCTGCCCCAAACTTGCGGTTCGCTAACATTTGATCGCTTTCGCGTGATCGCGTTTGTTAATCGTCCCGGCCTATGTTCATCCATCACTAATGAGTAGGCCACAGAGTGGCAAGGTGACATAGTGTGGAGGTGGCAGCAGCATCAGGAGACCACAGAGTGGCAAGGTGACATAGTGTGGAGGTGGCAGCAGCATCATGAGGCCACAGAGTGGTAAGGTGACATAGTGTGGAGGTATTTATTGGCAACAAGGAGAGAAAGGCGCTCATAGGGTGAATATGTAAGGTACTTTTTTTCCTCACTTAGGGGAGGTAATTTGCTCACCTTTTGGGGTTGCACTAAGTTGGGTGCAACCACAGTGAGGGCTGAGAAAAAATATGTGTTGGTTGGTGCAGCCGCACTTGCCCAATCACCCTTAGGTCTGGGCCAAACTGCCAATCGGGTGGATGTAGGAACTATAGAGTTGCTGGACCATAGAAGTCCAATGGATATGCGGACAATGGAGAGCACAGAACCACAACCAAAGGTATGCGTTTCAGGGTACATGACCCCTTTATCAAGTCTTGTAGGATAAGAGCACGTAGGTGTCCATAATGTGACGGGCAGCAGCTGCGGAGCTAGCCCGTGAGAGGAGGCGCAGGTGCGTAGGCTAGGTACTGCTAGATTCACACTGAGCTGCTTTTGTACATATTTATGATGCTGTATTTTTATTTTTTAACCAGGAGAGGATGTAAAAAGCTTTTTACACCCTCTCCTGGTTAAAGAGTAAAAATCCTCTCACGGGCTAGCTCAGCAGCTGCCACCCGCCGCATTGCGGACACCTCCGTTCTCTTATCCTACAAGATTTGATAAATTGGTCATGTAACCTGAAACGTGTTGTCTTGGAATAAACTGAATCTATTTCTACCTTTGGTTTTGGACTTCTATGGTCCAGGAACTCTATAGTGTAGAGGTGGCAGCAGCATCAGGAGGCCACAGAGTGGCAAGGAGACATAGTGGCAAGGAGGTGGCAGCAGCATGAGGATAACAATATTTTAGACCAGGCTTTGTGGCCACCTGCCTCTTTTGGGTGCTGTGAATGGGGTCCCCACCCATAGTAATAACATGCAAAAATCACAGCAAAATAGATGGTTATCTTTGTTCTGTGAATTGTTTTATTTTCACGGCAATATACAGTTGTGTTCAAAATTATTCAACCCCCACTGAAATTGAGTGTTTTGGCCAGTTTGACATTGATTTTGATCATTTCCGTCATCTTGTTTACAATTAAATCAAACAGGCACTTGTAAGTCAGACAAATATAACATAACATTTATAATGAAATAACCACAAATGTCTTTTCTGTGCTCACATCATTATCAGTTTTATTCAACCCCCAAGTGACATTCAATCTTAGAACTTAGTACAACATCCTTTCCAGTTATAACAGCTTTTAAACGTGAAGCATAGCTTGACACAAGTGTCTTGCAGCGATCTACATGTATCTTCGCCCATTCTTCATGGGCAAAAGCCCCCAGTTCAGTCACATTCTTAGGCTTGCGCGCTGCAACTGCTTTCTTTAAGTCCCACCAGAGGTTCTCAATCAGATTTAAGTCTGGTGACTGCGATGGCCACTTCAAAATGTTCCAGCCTTTAATCTGCAACCATGCTCTAGTGGACTTGGAGGTATGCTTGGGATCATTGTCCTGTTGAAAGGTCCGACGTCTCCCAAGCCTCAGGTTTGTGACGGACTGCATCACATTTTCATCCAATATCTCCTGGTACTGAAGAGAATTCATGGTACCTTGCACACGCTGAAGCTTCCCTGTACCTGTAGAAGCAAAACAGCCCCAAAGCATGATTGACCCCCCACCATGCTTCACAGTAGGCAAGGTGTTCTTTTCTTCATAGGCCTTGTTCTTCCTCCTCCAAACATAGCATTGATCCATGGGCCCAAACAGTTCTAATTTTGTTTCATCAGTCCACAGAACACTATCCCAAAACTTTTGTGGTTTGTCCAC
Organism: Bufo bufo; assembly: GCF_905171765.1. Classification (NCBI taxonomy): domain Eukaryota; kingdom Metazoa; phylum Chordata; class Amphibia; order Anura; family Bufonidae; genus Bufo; species Bufo bufo. Next base: position 200,615,560 of record NC_053394.1, on the reverse strand, counting down.
ATGACTTTTGGCATACTGCAGTCGACTCTTCTTATTCTTTGGAGACAGCAAGGGGAGTTCTGGCATGGAGGCCTTCATTACGCAGTGTGCGCCTTATTGTCTGAGCTGAAACTTCAGTACCCACATCTGACAAATCTTTTTTCAGTTCCTCAGCAGTCACACAGGGACTTTTCTCCACTTTGCGCTTCAGGTAGCGCACAGCAGTCGAAGTCAGCATCTTCTTTCTGCCACGACCAGGTAGCATTTCAACAGTGCCCTTTGCCTTGAATTTGCGAATGATGCTTCCTATGGTGTCTCTTGGTATGTTTAACATCTTTGCAATCTTCTTATAGCCATTGCCCTTCCTGTGAAGAGAAATCACCTCTTCTCTTGTCTTCCTGGACCATTCTCTTGACTTCACCATGTTTGTAAACACACCAGTAAATGTCTAGAAGGAGCTGAGTATCACAGTCCTTTTAAATCTGCCTAATTGGTGCTTATTATGCTTGATTGCTGCTCCTTGACATCCACAGGTGTTTTCAATACCTGATCGAAAACACTTGAATGAACCTCTGTTCTTAAGAGTGGTAGTCTTTAAGGGGTTGAATAATTGTGTCAATGAAGAAATCACAAAAAAAACATTTAATACTGTATTACAAAAACAATTGATGTCATTTTAGTTGCATTTGGTTCTTTAAAAAGTCCTTGTAAGATTTCATTCTGAACACAATTACAAATGTACACTAAATTCCCCTTTACAGCATTGGGGATTGAATAATTTTGAACACAACTGTACATGTGCATACATGTGCATGTGCAAACGTTTTCAGCCTAATTTAGGCCTTCGTCAGGCACTTCAAAAATAATAATAATATAGGCATAAATTAATACATATGAACAAGATTGTCAGCTCTTTTGTTTAACATTGTGAATAAAGTGCATAAGTTGCAAGCATTAGCCGTCTCTTTGATATCACTGATGTGCGCTGATTAATATATTTTGACAGTATCTGCAAAAAAAGTTATAAGGAAAACAGGAAAGAAATCCAGCATAGATCTACTTTTCTCATATCACCTATAAATAGCTTAATATCTGCAGTATATGTATCATATGAATATTTGGCATCACTCATATATACTATTCAGGATCTGTTTATATTGTTACATTTTCATCCTAGGTAAGCCAGAAAAAGTAGTGGGTATTGTATATTCTTACCTATGCCGCCAGGGGTAGAAGTGAAAACAGTGATCAGCAGAGTATGGAGCGCTCCGGCCGCCAAGGGAACATCTGTATCCTAGTCCAGTCCCGCTTTTTATCATGCTGGCGGGGACTGGTATGTCGGCTGCAGCTTGAAAGGGAGGCGCGGCCGTCGTGCGTTCCATAGGAGCGGAAGGGAAGGTGGTGGAACGCAGATGCGTTCGAACTGACAGGAAGTGACGGGTATGTGCGTTCCAAAGACCGGAAGTGACGCCTGCGGAGCGCACTGAGCAGAGAATAACATAGAGAATAATATAGTGAAAGTATTTACTGAAGGACAGAAAAGGAATATTGTAAAAGGATACCTCCTGCGGCATGGTCCTAGGGGATCTATTTAGGATACCTAAAGGGGATTGTGAAAAGCATAAAATATTAGTATTTATAAGAATAACTATGGAGATGACTTGACTATGGCAATATATACATATACACTCACCTAAAGAATTATTAGGAACACCATACTAATACGGTGTTGGACCCCCTTTTGCCTTCAGAACTGCCTTAATTCGACGTGGCATTGATTCAACAAGGTGCTGATAGCATTCTTTAGAAATGTTGGCCCATATTGATAGGATAGCATCTTGCAGTTGATGGAGATTTGAGGGATGCACATCCAGGGCACGAAGCTCCTGTTCCACCACATCCCAAAGATGCTCTATTGGGTTGAGATCTGGTGACTGTGGGGGCCATTTTAGTACAGTGAACTCATTGTCATGTTCAAGAAACCAATTTGCAATGATTCGAGCTTTGTGACATGGTGCATTATCCTGCTGGAAGTAGCCATCAGAGGATGGATACATGTTCTCATTCTGTTTACGCCAAATTCGGACTCTACCATTTGAATGTCTCAACAGAAATCGAGACTTATCAGACCAGGCAACATTTTTTCAGTCTTCAACAGTCCAATTTTGGTGAGCTCGTGCAAATTGAAGCCTCTTTTTCCTATTTGTAGTGGAGATGAGTGGTACCCGGTGGGGTCTTCTGCTGTTGTAGCCCATCCGCCTCAAGGTTGTGCGTGTTGTGGCTTCACAAATGCTTTGCTGCACACCACATAACGAGTGGTTATTTCAGTCAACGTTGCTCTTCTATCAGCTTGAATCAGTCGGCCCATTCTCCTCTGACCTCTAGTATCCACAAGGCATTTTTGCCCACAGGACTGCCGCATACTGGATGTTTTTCCCTTTTCACACCATTCTTTGTAAACCCTAGAAATGGTTGTGCGTGAAAATCCCAGTAACTGAGCAGATTGTGAAATACTCAACCATGCCACGCTCAAAAATGCTTAAATCACCTTTCTTTCCCATTCTGACATTTAGTTTGGAGTTTAGGAGATTGTCTTGACCAAGGACCACCCCCCTAAATGCATTGAAGCAACTGCCATGTGATTGGTTGACTAGATAATTGCATTAATGAGAAATAGAACAGGTGTTCCTAATAATTCTTTAGGTGAGTGTATATACACACTGGCAACGTAGAAGTCAACCGTCTCTTATAACATTTGTCATCATAATTCTATAAAAAAAAAGGGGTAAACCATAGTTTCATCATCCACAATATGCACTAAATGTATAACTTTGGACGTCACAATCAGGCAAGAGGTTACATAAACGCATATAGTTTATATTCTCTATTCAGTCCTTTTGGAGACAAAGTTTGTAGGGTATGTATCCAGAATGCCTCTCTGTGTTTCAGCATTCTGGATCTATCTCCCCCTCTTCTGGGTGGTAAAACATGTTCAATGATTTGAAATTTCAATTGTGAGATCTGGTGTTGAGCTTGATCAAAATGATATGGGAGTGGTAATAACAGATTTTGACGACGTATTGTGGATTTATGTTGGCATATTCTGTCTCGGATTGTTTGTGTGGTTTCGCCTACATACATTAGGCCACAGGGACATTTATTGGTGTATACTTACATAGTCCGTATCACAAGTAAAGTAGCCTTGGATTTTAAATGATTTGCCTGTTTGTGGGTGAGAAATGCTTGATCCTTTCTGTACATTGCTACATTGTGCACAGTGCAAACATGGAAAAGTGCAGGTTTTCTGAGTCTGGAAGAATAGTTGTCTTGGATGTGATTTAGATGGGCCTATGTCGGCTCTGATGAGAAAATCCTTGATATTCTTTGGTCTGCGGTTACACGGAAGAATGGGATTCCTAAATTCCTCAATCTCCGGAAAGGCCTTTCGTAAAAGGGGCCAATGGGACTTGATTATATTTATCACCTTACGAGCACTGGGATGGAATTTATGGACAAAGTCAAGGCGTTTGTCATCTGTAGGCCGGCTAGTTTTCCTTTTCTTTGGGGTCTGTAACATGTGCAGGGGATAACCCCTTTCTCTGAAACGGTCCTTCATTTCCGTTTCTCTTTCTTTCCTAAGTAAAGGATCAGTAACTATTGTCTGTACTCTTTTAAGCTGTGATCCTGGTAACGCTTTCTTGGTTGTGGGGGGGTGGAAACCTGTGAAATGTAACAAATTATTTTTGTCCGTTGGTTTGCGAAAGAGATCAGTGGATAATTTACCTGATGAGTCCTTGTGTACTGTTGTATCCAGGAAGCTGATAGATGTCCTGTCGTAATGTATAGTGAACTTTAATTCCAGATAGATGTTATTAAGAAACTGATGAAATTGTAAGAGTGTGTCAATGGATCCCAACCAGATGCAGAAAACATCATCTATATATTGTTTCCATAGACGGCTAAATTGTTGGAAAAGTGGATTTAAATAGATATGTGACTCCTCTACATCTGTCATGTAACTGTTAGCATATGGGGGGGGGGGGGGCTACATTAGATCCCATTGCCGTTCCTTGTGTCTGCATATAGTAGGTGTCTTGGAAAAGGAAGAAATTATTATGTAGAACAAGAGTCAAGAGGTCTATACTGAGTGAGATGATGTCTTTGTCTATCTGGTTGTTCTGAAGTAGTTTGTATACTGCGGAAATTCCTTTGGGGTGTTGTATCGACGTGTATATAAGCTTGTGACGTCCCACGTCACCAAAAGAGTGTCTGGAGAGAGTGTTTCTAAACCGTGAATGATTGTAAGAAAGGATGTGGTATCCAGGAGAAAGGACTTGGTATTTCTGATCAGTGGGGTGAGTATTTTTTCAAGAAATATAGCTAAAGGGGACAACAGTGAATCCGTTGAGGCCACTATTGGTCTTCCTGGTGGGTTAGTCATATCTTTATGGATTTTGGGAAGTATGTAAAATCAGGGCTTTTTTTCTGGCGGAACGCACCGGAAAGGCGTTCCGCCACCTTTTGACATCGCAGCCTGCGATGTGTCAGCGGGGAGGGACTGGGAGGAGGAGCTGGGGGCCGGTGCGTTCACTGTGCTCCGGCCCCGCAGCTCCAGTAGAGACTTATAAAATGTGTAATTAAATGAATAATGATTCCTGCTGCCCCTCAGTAGTATAACTTTCAATATATTGTACTCACAGCCGGCTACTGTTATCGTAATGCAGGCCGGCCGGGCAAACGAGCGGCAGCGTCACTGACTGACGTCACCTGCCTGGGCCGCCTGCTTCATTCATAAAGTAGGCGGCGCACGCACGTGACGTCAGTCAGTGACGCTGCCGCTCGTCTGCCCGGCCTGCATTACGATAACAGTAGCTGGCTGTGAGTACAATATATTGAAATTTATACTACTGAGGGGCAGCAGGAATCATTATTTATTTAATTACACATTTTATAACTGTACTGGAGCGGCAATGGGGGGTCTGTGGATGACACTGTTATGGGGTGGGGGGGTCTGTGGATGACACTGTTATGGGGTGGGGGGGTCTGTGGATGGCACTGTTATGGGGTGGCGGGGTCTGTGGATGGCACTGTTATGGGGTGGGGGGGTCTATGGATGGCACTGTTATGGGGTGGGGGGGTCTGTGGATGGCACTGTTATGGGGTGGGGGGGTCTATGGATGGCACTGTTATGGGGTGGGGGGGTTTGTGGATGGCACTGTTATGGGGTGGGGGGGTCTGTGGATGGCACTGTTATGGGGTGGGGGGGGTCTGTGGATGGCACTGTTATGGGGTGGGGGGGTCTGTGTATGGCACTGTTATGGGGTGGGGGGTCTGTGGATGGCACTGTTATGGGGTGGCGGGGTCTGTGGATGGCACTGTTATGGGGTGGGGGGGTCTGTGGATGGCACTGTTATGGGGTGGGGGGGTCTGTGGGTGGCACTGTTATAGGATGGGGGGGTCTGTGGATGGCACTGTTATGGGGTGGAGGGGGGTCTGTGGATGGCACTGTTATGGGGTAGAGGGGGGTCTGTGGATGGCACTGTTATGGGGTAGAGGGGGGTCTGTGGATGGCACTGTTATGGGGTGGGGGGGGTTTGTGGATGGCACTGTTATGGGGTGGCGGGGGTCTGTGGATGGCACTGTTATGGGGTGGCGGGGGTCTGTGGATGGCACTGTTATGGGGTGGGGGGGTCTGTGGATGGCACTGTTATAGGATGGGGGGGGGTCTGTGGATGGCACTGTTATAGGATGGGGGATCTGTGGATGCCATCCCCAGATCCTCCACCCCATAACAGTGCCATCCTCAGATCCCCCCATTAAACAGTGTCATCCCCAGATCCCCCATTAACAGTGCCATCCCCAGATCCCCCATTAACAGTGCCATCCCCAGATCCCCCATTAACAGTGCCATCCCCATCTGGGGGGTTTCTTTGCTGGGCTGGACTTTTATAGCCCCCCCCCCCCCCAAATTTTACTTGCGGTCCTAGGGTTGGGTAGAGGGGGCGGTCCTAGGGGTGGGTAGGGGGCGGTCCTAGGGGTGGGTAGGGGGCGGTCTTAGGGGAGGGTAGGGGCGGTTCTAGGATTGGGTAGGGGCGTGGCAAGGGGAGGGGGGGTGAGTTCCACCACCTTTTCTCTGAGAAAAAAAGCCCTGTGTAAAATACTGGAGTGATTGGGTGAGATTTTGTTAAGAAGGTAACTGTTTTTGTATCAATGATGTTGTTAGTTTGATAATGTTTTAGGACATCCTGTATTTTTTTTGTGATTTGGGATGAAGGATTACTGTCTAGAATTTTGTATACTGTAGTATCTTGAAGTTGACGTTGGATCTCAGCAATGTATCTTATTTTATCCATTATTACTAATGCACCCCCTTTGTCTGCTGGTTTGACTATTATTTGTTTTGAATTTTTTAAGGTGATAAGTGCTTGTCTTTCTACGTTATCAATGTTATTTTTACAGAAATAATAACGTCTACAACTGGTCGGAGAGAAACCAACGCACTAGAGACAGATCCTCATCGGGAGACTCACAGATGTCCACTTCTAGCAACGAGCAATCAAGACAACCAAACCGCGGGTTCCGGAAGACACGAGGTACCAACCAAGGAAGCAGAGGCGGAGAAGTCAACACGAATCTGAACACCACCAGGATCACCAGATCACAGGTAGTAACACTAGATAAGAAAACGCATTCATTAGTGATCAATATTTCATCGGAACTGTTAAGTCCAGCTGAATTGGAGCTGCTGCAGAAAGGGTTATCCTTCTGCCCTTCATATCATCTGGACACCTTTCAGCTGGACTTGGAACGCTTTTTCAGAAATGTACGCTTAAAAGCGCATTTCTCAAAAATTATGTCAGACACCACACAGGAGGCTTCCACGAAGATCTCCATTACCCGGTTAGGGTTGCGCAACAAGAGTACCTTTATACCACCAAAAACACACTCTGCAATTGAAACATTTATTGAGCTAGTGCAAAAAGAAGTTGAGACATTTAAACAGGATGTCCGAAAAGGGAGATACAAATATAAAAATAACATTGATAACGTAGAAAGACAAGCACTTATCACCTTAAAAAATTCAAAACAAATAATAGTCAAACAAGCAGACAAAGGGCATTAGTAATAATGGATAAAATAAGATACATTGCTGAGATCCAACGTCAACTTCAAGATACTACAGTATACAAAATTCTAGACAGTAATCCTTCATCCCAAATCACTAAAAAAAATACAGGATGTCCTAAAACATTATCAAACTAACAACATCATTGATACAAAAACAGTTACCTTCTTAACAAAATCTCACCCAATCACTCCAGTATTTTACATTCTTCCCAAAATCCATAAAGATATGACTAACCCACCATGAAGACCAATAGTGGCCTCAACGGATTCACTGTTGTCCCCTTTAGCTATATTTCTTGAAAAAATACTCACTTCACTGATCAGAAATACCAAATCCTTTCTCCTTGATACCACATCCTTTCTTACAATCATTCACGGTTTAGAAACACTCTCTCCAGACACTCTTTTGGTGACGTGGGACTTCACAAGCTTATATACGTCGATACAACACCCCAAAGGAATTTCCGCAGTATACAAACTACTTCAGAACAACCAGATAGACAAAGACATCATCTCACTCAGTATAGACCTCTTGACTCTTGTTCTACATAATAATTTCTTCCTTTTCCAAGACACCTACTATATGCAGACACAAGGAACGGCAATGGGGTCTTATGTAGCCCCCCCATATGCTAACAGTTACATGACAGATGTAGAGGAGTCACATATCTATTTAAATCCACTTTTCCAACAATTTAACCGTCTATGGAAACGATATATAGATGATGTCTTCTGCATCTGGTTGGGATCCATTGACACACTCTTACAATTTCATCAGTTTCTTAATAACATCTATCCGGAATTAAAGTTCACTATACATTACGACAGGACATCTATCAGCTTCCTGGATACAACAGTACACAAGGACTCATCAGGTAAATTATCCACTGATCTCTTTCGCAAACCAACGGACAGAAATAATTTGTTACATTTCACAAGTTTCCACCCCCCCTACAACCAAGAAAGCGTTACCAGGATCACAGCTTAAAAGAGTACAGACAATAGTTACTGATCCTTTACTTAGGAAAGAAAGAGAAACGGAAATGAAGGACCGTTTCAGAGAAAGGGGTTATCCCCTGCACACGTTACAGACCCCAAAGAAAAGGAAAACTAGCCGGCCTACAGATGACAAACGCCTTGCCTTTGTCCATAAATTGCATCCCAGTGCTCGTAAGGTGATAAATATAATCAAGTCCCATTGGCCCCTTTTACGAAAGGCCTTTCTGGAGATTGAGGAATTTAGGAATCCCATTCTTCTGTGTAACCGCAGACCAAAGAATATCAAGGATTTTCTCATCAGAGCCGACATAGGCCCATCTAAATCACATCCAAGACAACTATTCTTCCAGACTCAGAAAACCTGCACTTTTCCATGTTTGCACTGTGCACAATGTAGCAATGTACAGAAAGGATCAAGCATTTCTCACCCACAAACAGGCAAATCATTTAAAATCCAAGGCTACTTTACTTGTGATACGGACTATGTAAGTATCCGAAAACAAAGAGGTTGATTCCAGCTTTTAACGTATAAAAATGTGTTCTTTACTCGGGCTTGCATAGTTTAAGATCCAACAAATATCACATGGAGAGACACAAAGTGATTGTGACGCGTTTCGGGCTGTGGTATTGAGCCCTTCTTCAAGGCAATACATAGTGTGCTAAAAACAGGTACTTAAATACAACACAGGAGGGTTCCTCCTCCCTCTCTAATTGGATGGAGGTTGTGTCCCAGGCCCAGGTGTTCCAGGATTAAGAGATCCTCCCAGGAACACGTGGGCGGGGAAGCAGTAAATCAGTGTTATACATTCAAAATCACATATTGATGAGTTACATGTACTGCAAGGTTAAATCATGTTTCCTGTTCAAACCCTTCGGTATACAAGTTTCCAAAATGAACATCCAATATGTTTCTCTACTCAGAAGCTTTTGTTTCCGATCACCTCCTCTGATAGGTGCGGAAACAACCTCTACTCCCTGTACAGAAAACGCAGAAATATCACCCTTGTGAACAGTGGCAAAATGCATTGTTGCCGCTGAGACATTGCGAGACATAACATGAGGGACATCACTTAAGTGCTTTCTTATACGCACCTTCAAATCATTTGTGGTGCAGCCCACATATTGTAAACTGCATGTTTTGCATGTTATAACATATACTGTACCACATGATCTGTATTGCAATTTATGTACTGTTTTAACATGTGTTGTTTATTATTGGCCATAGATGTGACCTCTTTTCAGATGAGCATGTGTCGACAGCAGATGCATTTTTTGCTGCCACATTTGTAATTTCCGTTAGTTTTGGGCCAGGGGCTTATTCTTGGAAAATTTTCCCTGAATAGGCTTGGACTAATTTTTTGGCCCACTGTGGCAGCTCTTTTCGCTACACATCTTATCCCTGTGGATGCTATATTTTTCCAATCTTCATTGAAGTTCAGAATATGAAGATGTTTTCGTATAATTTTGCAAATCTTAAAATAGTCTCTGCTGTAATTTGTAGTGAAAGTAATGGGTTCCTCTTTATTAGTGATATTTTCCTTTTTCTTGTTTTTATTTTTATTTCTATTTTTATTTTTTTCAGGAAAAAGTAGGGTTTCTCTATTTTTTGATCTAGCAAAATTTATACCTCTGTTTATACTGGTTTGGGTGTATCCTCTCATCTTAAGTCTGCCTGCAATGTTATTAACCTCTCTTTCAAAGAGTTCCTGGGTGGAGCAATTTCTTTTTGCCCTTATCATTTCTCCCTTAAGGATGTTTTTTAGAACGTGTGGTGGATGGCAGGAGGAGGCAGAGAGAATAGTATTACCAGCTGTAGGCTTTCTATGGGTGTATGTAACCACCCTATTGGTGCCATTATCCACTTCCAGGCAGAGATCTAGAAAAAAAAAAAATTCCGGATCGCTGGAAAACGTTAATTTTATTGATGTAGTACAGTTATTTAAGTACTCTATACATTCTACTATTCTCTCTTTGTCCCCCTGCCATACCCACAGCATATCGTCGATAAATCGACCATACCATTTTATGTTCTCCCTATATGGGTTATTGTCAGAAAAGAGGAATCTATTCTCCCACCACGCCATATATATATTTGCGATTGAAGGTGAGTATTTAGCTCCCATAGGGATTCCTGATTGCTGGAGGTAATATTTTTTATTGAACATAAAAAAAATTATGTTTCATCAAAAAATCTATACATGAACATAAAATTCCTGTAGCTCTGGAGTGTAGTTGCTGTAACATTCTAAGAACCATTTTAAAGCAACAATGGCAGATTTGTGAGGTATGCTCGTGTATAAAGAGGAGATGTCTGCTGTTACCCATATATAATCCTTGTGCCAGTCAAAAGAAAGAAAGTTGCCCAGAACCGTACCAGTATCCCTCAAATATCCCGGTATCAGTGGCACAAGTGGCTGTAATAGGGAATCTGCCCATTCCGATAGATTTTCGGAATAAGAGCCGATGCCTGCCACAATCGGGCGTAATGGGGGAGGGAAACCTGGTTTGTGAATTTTAGGGAGCGCGTGAAATATGGGTGTAATTGCATGTTCCACATATATGAATTCAGTTTCTTTTTTAGACAGAATGCCCAAGGAGTGGCCCCTATTCAAAATTGCACTGAGCATTTTCTGACAAGGGAGGAGAGGATTGCAATCCAATGCGAGATAGATGCTGGAATCTTTCAATAAGTCCAGAATCTGATTTTTATATAGCTCGCTGTCTAGGATCACTGCCGCTCCTCCCTTGTCAGCTCTCCGTATGACAACATCTTGCATATTTTGTAACTCTTCAAAAGCTTTATATTCATTTTTTGTAAGATTATTTTTATACATTTTTTTATCTGAAATGGCTTTCAAAGCACAAAGATCCCTCTGAACGAAATCCTGGAATCTGTCAAGGACCTCGGACCGGGACTGTATAGGGTAAAAGCTCTTATTGGAGGTCTTATATGTGATAGATCTATTATGTACACAGTCCCCATCCGAGACCCCACACATCTCCTGGAGTGAAGAGATCTGTACCAGATCAGCAAAAGTAAAGCATGGACATACATTTTTCATTTCATCCTTATGAGGTGCATTACTTTCATTTAATACATTTTCTGTTTCAATACCAATGTCCTCATTAATAGATGAAAAATGTTTCTTTGACGTCATTTTCCTGGCAAGTTTGTTCACATCTATGATTGTATGATATAAATCAAAGTTGCGGGAGGGGGAGAAAGAGAAACCCTTCCTCAAAACCCTCTCCTGTGAAAGGGAGATGGGCCTTGAAGAGAGGTTGATCACCTGTATATCCTCAGCTATTTCTTGCGGCTCGGATATCGCCTGCTTTTTTCGGTGTTTTCTCCCCGCCCTGCGTTTTTTGCTTGGTTTCGGTGAGAGGTGCCTCCTGTTGTCAAACCCTCCACATAGATGCTGGAGCTCTCCGCATTATCTGAATTGGATTCAATGGAGTCCATATCTGTAGAGCTAAATGACACACCTGTGTTTCGCTTTGCTCTGGATTTGAACCGATTCATTTTTTTGAGAATGGATCTGGGAGTTTCTGTTTTATTATTGGACCAGGTGTACACTGAATCTGTGCTATAGTCCAGGAGATCACGATTGAATTTGTTCTGTTTGAATCCAATGAGCATGTCTTCCAATTTATTCAGATTTTCATTTAGTTTGACATCCATCTCTTGGAAGCTTTCACTTAATTCATGGTGTTTTAAATCCTCTTGCAGTATTTTTATCTCATTGTGGGTTTCTTTCAGGGTGATTTCTTCATGTGAAATGATTAATTCCATTAATTTAATGGAACATTCTGATAAAGTATTATACCATTGTGTTGTAAAAGATTCAGAGTAAATTGTGGTTGGTTTCTTTCTTAACCGCAGTCCCCTTGGCACCAAAAGTTTCTCCAGTGATGTCATTTTTATTTTTAGGTCAATTTCATCCTGTTTTGACGTGCCTGCTGTGTTAAAGATATTGTCCATCTTTTTCATGTGGTCTTCACATTGCTCCATTGAGCGTAATGCCGCAGACATATTTCAAATAACACAGCAGGTTTTTTGGATCTTGAGCCAAAAGAACTATTCAACGTATTCAGGTGAGGGGAGTGCACGCTGGTTCGCTGGAAACTTTTGGCAAAAGAGTTAAAGACGTGGTGGGACTGCACATCCCTAAAAAAATACCTGGATAAAAACATGGTGCCAAGGGGACTGCGGTTAAGAAAGAAACCAACCACGATTTACTCTGAATCTTTTACAACACAATGGTATAATACTTTATCAGAATGTTCCATTAAATTAATGGAATTAATCATTTCACATGAAGAAATCACCCTGAAAGAAACCCACAATGAGATAAAAATACTGCAAGAGGATTTAAAACACCATGAATTAAGTGAAAGCTTCCAAGAGATGGATGTCAAACTAAATGAAAATCTGAATAAATTGGAGGACATGCTCATTGAATTCAAACAGAACAAATTCAATCGTGATCAGGGCCGGACTGGCCATAGGGCAGACCGGGCATTTGCCCGGTGAGCCGGGCCGAACACAATCAGCTGGGCAGGAGTGGAGATGAGCGCTTCCCAGTAACTATCAGGGAAGCAGCTGCTTCGGGGCCCGAGAGCAGTCACTGTACTTCGTCACCCCGGGCCCCTGTCAGAGCAGCTGACTTCTCCTGCACCACTTGCACTCTGTCACTGACCTCCTGACATCAGTGACATTGCTCCGCCTCTCCCCTCCTTAGTTCTTATGATGGACAGTGGTGACCAGCAACAGGACGGCCCAATGTGGGCGGAGCTATAATAGCCCCGCCCCCTTTTCTGCCCGCGATTCCTTCAGCCTGAACTTCCCTGCCCACCATGCTGAACATCAGTTGGATTGTCACAACTGCACCAGTGATGTGAGTAGCAGAGGAACTGGGGTTATATTCAGCTTTCCCAGACTGTGCACATGTGACCTGCAGTACAGTAGGAAAGCTGGGTGAATTATATCATGAAATGTCATCCAGCTTCCCTGCTATCCTGCATGGCACAAGTGCAGAGGCATTAGAATATGGGGGAGAGGCACAGCAGGAAAGCTGGGTGTCTATATATGTGTATTGTATATGTGTGCGTCCATGTATGTGCTGACTGTGTGCATGAATGCATCCATGTATGTGGAGAGTGTGTGTATGAGTGCATCCATGTATGTGGAGAGTGCATGTATGACTGCGTCCATGTATGTGGAGAGTGCGTGTATGACTGCGTCCATGTATGTGGAGAGTGCGTGTATGACTGCGTCCATGTATGTGGAGAGTGCGTGTATGACTGCGTCCATGTATGTGGAGAGTGCGTGTATGACTGTGTCCATGTATGTGGAGAGTGCGTGTATGACTGCGTCCATGTATGTGGAGAGTGCGTGTATGACTGCGTCCATGTATGTGCAGAGTGCGTGTATGACTGCGTCCATGTATGTGGAGAGTGCGTGTATGACTGCGTCCATGTATGTGGAGAGTGCGTGTATGACTGCGTCCATGTATGTGGAGAGTGCGCGTATGACTGCGTCCATGTATGTGGAGAGTGCGTGTATGACTGCGTCCATTTTTGTGGAGAGTGCGTGTATGACTGCGTCCATGTATGTGGAGAGTGCGTGTATGACTGCGTCCATGTATGTGGAGAGTGCGTGTATGGCTGCGTCCATTTTTGTGGAGAGTGCGTGTATGACTGCGTCCATGTATCTGGAGAGTGCGTGTATGACTGCGTCCATGTATGTGGAGAGTGCGTGTATGACTGCGTCCATGTATGTGGAGAGTGCGTGTATGACTGCGTCCATGTATGTGGAGAGTGCGTGTATGACTGCGTCCATTTTTGTGGAGAGTGCGTGTATGACTGCGTCCATGTATGTGGAGAGTGCGTGTATGACTGCGTCCATGTATGTGGAGAGTGCGTGTATGGCTGCGTCCATTTTTGTGGAGAGTGCGTGTATGACTGCGTCCATGTATGTGGAGAGTGCGTGTATGACTGCGTCCATGTATGTAGAGAGCGCGTTTATGACTGCACTATGGGGGCATCTACTGGGGGCCCTGTATACTGGCACGCATTATAGGTGGGCACTATGGAGAAGTGGGGGACAAGAGCACTATGAGGGCATTATATAGGGGCATTTAATACTGGCACCCATTTTGATGCCACTATGGGGAAGGGAGGAAAGGAGCATTATGGGGGTATCTATGTGGGGCAGTCTAAAGGGGCATTTTATAGTGCCACATTATGGAGGGCACTATGGAGACGGGGAAGGAGCACTATGGGGGCATCTTCTGGGGGGACTATATGGGAGTATTTTATACTGGCACAAATTATAAGGTCACTATGGGCACCTAAGCTCAACTGGGGGCACTAAGTGTTTTTTGTAGTGGCACACAGTACGGGTCATTGGAACACATAAGGGCACTCTGGGGACATTGGCTCTACTGGGGGCACTAAGAGGAGGTATTTCTTTTTTTTACTGCCACACAACGGGGCATTTTTTGCACTGGTGCACATTATAAGGGGGGGGTTCTGGGTTCTACTGTCACACATTATAAAGATAATTATTACTATCGGGGCATTATGGTGGGCTTTATTACAACTGGGGGACTATGGGAGCATTATTACTTGTGGGACACAATTACTGTTGGGGGCACTGTAGGAGCACTATTACTACTAAATGCACTCTGGCAAAGAAATAATTACTATAGTTGGGACTTTGGGAGCACCATTACTGTGGGGGCCCCCTGGCACAGCATCAGCTTAGCACAGTTCTTTTTGCAGTATAGTTTTGGGGAGCACAGCTTCTCAGTATTGGGGGTGCATGATGGGATGTTAATTGGAGGATGATGGAAAAGTAGGAAACTAAGATGTCTGTCAAACTCTGCAGAGACGTGAGATGGCTGAAAGAAATTATCACGGCGGTCTGGTCTGAATGGAGAAGATGAAGAAAGAGAACATCTACATCAGAGGAGACGTCACTGGATATAAGAGGTATGGGGCGCTGTATGAGGCTACTTTCACATCTGCATTAGTGATCCTGGCAGGCTGTTCCAGCTGAGAATTCACTGGATCCGGCACTGCTGGATGCAGACAGAATGCCCGCCGGCCCCATTAACTATAATGGGGTATGGCAGAGATCCGGCCACAATCTGGGAAAAATGCAGAGAATCAGCGGGACATAAACCGCTGCATGCTGTGCTTTGTGTCCAGTCGATTCCTTGCATTTTCTGCTGGATTAGGTGGCCGGATCATACAAAGACCCCTAATTTCACCTGGGGACCCCCAAAGAAGCTTGTGTGTTGACTGAAGCCTTCCTATCTTACTGGTGGCTGGCCCTGCCTCTCAATTGTGCTTCTGGTTTTGGCTCCGCCCCTAGACTGCAAGGGGGTGGGGCCTGTTGGGGGTCATGTGATTGGGCTGCTCAGTCAAAAATGCCCGGGCCTATTTTTTGTCCCAGTCCGGCCCTGATCGTGATCTCCTGGACTATAGCACAGATTCAGTGTACACCTGGTCCAATAATAAAACAGGAACTCCCAGATCTATTCTCAAAAAAATGAATCGGTTCAAATCCAGAGCAAAGCGAAACACAGGTGTGTCATTTAGCTCTACAGATATGGACTCCATTGAATCCAATTCAGATAATGCGGAGAGCTCCAGCATCTATGTGGAGGGTTTGACAACAGGAGGCACCTCTCACCGAAACCAAGCAAAAAACGCAGGGCGGGGAGAAAACACCGAAAAAAGCAGGCGATATCCGAGCCGCAAGAAATAGCTGAGGATATACAGGTGATCAACCTCTCTTCAAGGCCCATCTCCCTTTCACAGGAGAGGGTTTTGAGGAAGGGTTTCTCTTTCTCCCCCTCCCGCAACTTTGATTAATATCATACAATCATAGATGTGAACAAACTTGCCAGGAAAATGACGTTAAAGAAACATTTTTCATCTATTAATGAGGACATTGGTATTGAAACAGAAAATGTATTAAATGAAAGTAATGCACCTCAGAAGGATTAAATGAAAAATGTATGTCCATGATTTACTTTTGCTGATCTGGTACAGATCTCTTCACTCCAGGAGATGTGTGGGGTCTCGGATGAGGACTGTGTATATAATAGATCTATCACATATAAGACCTCCAATAAGAGCTTTTACCCTATACAGTCCCGGTCCGAGGTCCGTGACAGATTCCAGGATTTGGTTCAGAGGGATCTTTGTGCTTTGAAAGCCATTTCAGATAAAAAAATGTATAAAAATAATCTTACAAAAAATGAATATAAAGCTTTTGAAGAGTTACAAAATATGCAAGATGTTGTCATACGGAGAGCTGACAAGGGAGGAGCGGTAGTGATCCTAGACAGCGAGCTATATAAAAATCAGATTCTGGACTTATTGAAAGATTCCAGCATCTATCTCGCATTGGATTGCAATCCTCTCCTCCCTTGTCAGAAAATGCTCAGTGCAATTTTGAATAGGGGCCACTCCTTGGGCATTCTGTCCAAAAAAGAAACTGAATTCATATATGTGGAACATGCAATTACACCCATATTTCACGCGCTCCCTAAAATTCACAAACCAGGTTTCCCTCCCCCATTACGCCCGATTGTGGCAGGCATCGGCTCTTATTCCGAAAATCTATCGGAATGGGCAGATTCCCTATTACAGCCACTTGTGCCACTGATACCGGGATATTTGAGGGATACTGGTACGGTTCTGGGCAACTTTCTTTCTTTTGACTGGCACAAGGATTATATATGGGTAACAGCAGACATCTCCTCATTATACACGAGCATACCTCACAAATCTGCCATTGTTGCTTTAAAATGGTTCTTAGAATGTTACAGCAACTACACTCCAGAGCTGCAGGAATTTTTATGTTCATGTATAGATTTTTTGATGAAACATAATTTTTTTTATGTTCAATAAAAAATATTACCTCCAGCAATCAGGAATCCCTATGGGAGCTAAATACTCACCTTCAATCGCAAATATATATATGGCGTGGTGGGAGAATAGATTCCTCTTTTCTGACAATAACCCATATAGGGAGAACATAAAATGGTATGGTCGATTTATCGACGATATGCTGTGGGTATGGCAGGGGGACAAAGAGAGAATAGTAGAGTGTATAGAGTACTTAAATAACTGTACTACATCAATAAAATTAACGTTTTCCAGCGATCCGGAAAAAATTGTTTTTCTAGATCTCTGCCTGGAAGTGGATAATGGCACCAATAGGGTGGTTACATACACCCATAGAAAGCCTACAGCTGGTAATACTATTCTCTCTGCCTCCTCCTGCCATCCACCACACGTTCTAAAAAACATCCCTAAGGGAGAAATGATAAGGGCAAAAAGAAATTGTTCCACCCAGGAACTCTTTGAAAGAGAGGTTAATAACATTGCAGGCAGACTTAAGATGAGAGGATACACCCAAACCAGTATAAACAGAGGTATAAATTTTGCTAGATCAAAAAATAGAGAAACCCTAATTTTTCCTGAAAAAAATAAAAATAGAAATAAAAATAAAAACAAGAAAAAGGAAAATATCACTAATAAAGAGGAACCCATTACTTTCACTACAAATTACAGCAGAGACTATACGAAAACATCTTCATATTCTGAACTTCAATGAAGATTGGAAAAATATAGCATCCACAGGGATAAGATGTGTAGCGAAAAGAGCTCCCACAGTGGGCCAAAAAATTAGTCCAAGCCTATTCAGGGAAAATTTTCCTAGAATAAGCCCCTGGCCCAAAACTAACGGAAATTACAAATGTGGCAGCAAAAAATGCATCTGCTGTCGACACATGCTCATCTCAAAAGAGGTCACATCTATGGCCAATAATAAACAACACATGTTAAAACAGTACATAAATTGCAATACAGATCATGTGGTATATGTTATAACATGCAAAACATGCAGTTTACAATATGTGGGCTGCACCACAAATGATTTGAAGGTGCGTATAAGAAAGCACTTAAGTGATGTCCCTCATGTTATGTCTCGCAATGTCTCAGCGGCAACAATGCATTTTGCCATTGTTCACAAGGGTGATATTTCTGCGTTTTCTGTACAGGGAGTAGAGGTTGTTTCCGCACCTATCAGAGGAGGTGATCGGAAACAAAAGCTTCTGAGTAGAGAAACATATTGGATGTTCATTTTGGAAACTTGTATACCGAAGGGTTTGAACAGGAAACATGATTTAACCTTGCAGTACATGTAACTCATCAATATGTGATTTTGAATGTATAACACTGATTTACTGCTTCCCCGCCCACGTGTTCCTGGGAGGATCTCTTAATCCTGGAACACCTGGCCCTGGGACGCAACCTCCATCCAATTAGAGAGGGAGGAGGAACCCTCCTGTGTTGTATATAAGTACCTGTTTTTAGCACACTATGTATTGTCTTGAAGAAGGGCTCAATACCACAGCCCGAAACGCGTCACAATCACTTTGTGTCTCTCCATGTGATATTTGTTGGATCTTAAACTATGCAAGCCGAATAAAGAACACATTTTTATACGTTAAAAGCTGGAATCAACCTCTTTGTTTTCGGACACATCAAGTATGGCTGGGTTCAAGCCATTTTCTTTCCGTGCTTCATGCAGGTGATTAGAGGTGAGAGCTGCTACAACTTATCCTTTTGTTTCAAGGACTATGTAAGTATACACCATTAAATGTCCCTGTGGCCTAATGTATGTAGGCGAAACCACACAAACAATCCGAGACAGAATATGCCAACATAAATCCACAATACGTCTTCAAAATCTGTTATTACCACTCCCATATCATTTTGATCAAGCTCAACACCAGATCTCACAATTGAAATTTCAAATCATTGAACATGTTTTACCACCCAGAAGAGGGGGAGATAGATCCAGAATGCTGAAACACAGAGAGGCATTCTGGATACATACCCTACAAACTTTGTCTCCAAAAGGACTGAATAGAGAATACGAACTATATGCGTTTATGTAACCTCTTGCCTGATTGTGACGTCCAAAGTTATACATTTAGTGCATATTGTGGATGATGAAACTATGGTTCACCCCTTTTTTTTATAGAATTATGATGACAAATGTTATAAGAGACGGTTGACTTCTACGTTGCCAGTGTGTATATATATGTATATATTGCCATAGTCAAGTCATCTCCATAGTTATTCTTATAAATACTAATATTTTATGCTTTTCACAATCCCCTTTAGGTATCCTAAATAGATCCCCTAGGACCATGCCGCAGGAGGTATCCTTTTACAATATTCCTTTTCTGTCCTTCAGTAAATACTTTCACTATATTATTCTCTATGTTATTCTCTGCTCAGTGCGCTCCGCAGGCGTCACTTCCGGTCTTTGGAGCGCACATACCCGTCACTTCCTGGCAGTTGGAATGCATCTGCGTTCCACCACCCTCCCTTCCGCTTCTATGGAACGCACGCCGGCCGCGCCTCCCTTTCAAGCTGCAGCCGACATACCAGTCCCCGCCAGCATGATAAAAAGCGGGACTGGACTAGGATACACATCATGACAGATGTACCCTTGGCGGCCGGAGCGCTCCATACTCTGCTGATCACTGTTTTCACTTCTACCCCTAGCGGCATAGGTAAGAATATACAATACCCACTACTTTTTCTGGCTTACCTAGGATGAAAATGTAACAATATAAACAGATCCTGAATAGTATATATGAGTGATGCCAAATATTCATATGATACATATACTGCAGATATTAAGCTATTTATAGATGATATGAGAAAAGTAGATCTATGCTGGATTTCTTTCCTGTTTTCCTTATAACTTTTTTTGCAGATATTGTCAAAATATATTAATCAGAGCACATCAGTGATATCAAAGAGACGGCTAATGCTTGCAACTTATGCACTTTATTCACAATGTTAAACAAAAGAGCTGACAATCTTGTTCATATGTATTAATTTATGCCTACTGTATATTATTATTATTTTTGAAGTGCCTGACGAAGGCCTAAATTAGGCTGAAAACGTTTGCACATGCACATGTATGCACATGTATATTGCCGTGAAAATAAAACAATTCACAGAACAAAGATAACCATCTATTTTGCTGTGATTTTTGCATGTTATAGCAGCATGAGGAGACCACAGAGTGGCAAGGTGACATAGTGTGGAGGTGGCAGCAGCATCAGGAGGCCACAGAGTGACAAGGTGACATAAAGTGGAGGTGGGTGGCAATACCAGTACCCACTGAAGATGGTGGGTGAAATAAGGAGCACTTGGCATCAGAAGTGTGGCATCAGGAGGGTGTCAGCATAAGAATAGTAGCTGAGGCATGTAGCCAGAAGAAACCAGTCTCTTTTGTCAAGGTGTTGGTGTGGCACCATGGATGATCTAGTCTGATGCATCAGGAATTGGTGGGTGGAAATCCTGGCTGATCTACCCCTGATTCATCTTGACAAAGGTCAGTCTCTCCACATTTTGGTTGGACAGGCGAGTTCTTCTTGGGGTAAGTATGGCCCCTGCCGCACTAAACACCCGCTCTGATGCCACACTACTGGCCGGGCAGGACAGCTTTTCCAGAGCAAACTCGGCCAGTTGCGGCCACAAATCCAGTTTGGCTGCCCATTAGTCCAGCGGATCTTCAATGATGGCTGGTAGGGTGCACTCTAAGTTTGCCACCACCTGCTGGTTCAGGTTCTGCTCTACATGTAGCTGCTGGTAAGTAGTTTTTTCACTATGTGGGTAAAGAAAGTTGCTCATGAGTAACTCTAGAATCAGGCTGCTGCTGATGGAGCTAGTACTGCTCCTGCCACCCCACCCCTCCCCAGCAGCCATGGCAGTGGAACGTGAGTGCAGAGGGACCCCACAGTCAGATCTGCGAGAGGATGGACGATGGCGCAGATAGACAGCGGCCAACTGACTACATAGGATGTCTCTATAGTAGTTCAGTTTGTCCTCCCTCTCAGCGGGAGTAAAAAAGGCCCCCATTTTGGACTGGTAGCGAGGGTCCAACAAGGTGGAGAGCCAGAAGTCATCCCTCTGCTGAATGGTAACAATTCGTCTGTCACTACCCAAACAAGTGAGCATGCAACGTGCCATTTGCGCAAGTGACTCGGAGGAACTCCCTGCCTCCATTCCACTGCATACTGCCACTGTGTGTCTGGGTCCTCTGCCTCATCTTCCTCATCGCCCTTTAACTCCTCTGGCTGCTCCTGCTCCTCCTCTCCTGTCATCTGTGTGTAAAAACCACCCATTTCACTACACATTGCTTGTGCTTCAATGTCCTTCTCTTCATCATCCAGTTCAGCCCCCACAGGGCTCATGTGGCAGTGATATCTAGGTGCCATGTCTCCAGTCCCTGACCAGCCAGATTTACCAGCACCTGTTACAGGACATGAAGCAGTGGAATAACATTGTTCATCCCGTAGTCCTGGCGATTTACAAATAACGTGGCCTCCTCAAAGGGCCTGAGCAAACGGCAGGTGTCACGCATGAGTTGCCACTGGCTGACATCGAAGTTACACAGGGGAGTACTCCTGTCCACTTGGATCATCAGGAAATCGTTTATGGCCTTTCTCTGTTCGTATACACTGTGTGCAGAATTATTAGGCAAATGAGTATTTTGACCACATCATCCTCTTTATGCATGTTGTCTTACTCTAAGCTGTATAGGCTCGAAAGCCTACTACCAATTAAGCATATTAGGTGATGTGCATCTCTGTAATGAGAAGGGGTGTGGTCTAATGACATCAACACCCTATATTAGGTGTGCATAATTATTAGGCAACTTCCTTTCCTTTGGCAAAATGGGTCAAAAGAAGGACTTGACAGGCTCAGAAAAGTCAAAAATAGTGAGATATCTTGCAGAGGGATGCAGCACTCTTAAAATTGCAAAGCCTCTGAAGCGTGATCATCGAACAATCAAGCGTTTCATTCAAAATAGTCAACAGGGTCGCAAGAAGCGTGTGGAAAAACCAAGGCGCAAAATAACTGCCCATGAACTGAGAAAAGTCAAGCGTGCAGCTGCCAAGATGCCACTTGCCACCAGTTTGGCCATATTTCAGAGCTGCAACATCACTGGAGTGCCCAAAAGCACAAGGTGTGCAATACTCAGAGACATGGCCAAGGTAAGAAAGGCTGAAAGACGACCACCACTGAACAAGACACACAAGCTGAAACGTCAAGACTGGGCCAAGAAATATCTCAAGACTGATTTTTCTAAGGTTTTATGGACTGATGAAATGAGAGTGAGTCTTGATGGGCCAGATGGATGGGCCCGTGGCTGGATTGGTAAAGGGCAGAGAGCTCCAGTCCGACTCAGACGCCAGCAAGGTGGAGGTGGAGTACTGGTTTGGGCTGGTATCATCAAAGATGAGCTTGTGGGGCCTTTTCGGGTTGAGGATTGAGTCAAGCTCAACTCCCAGTCCTACTGCCAGTTTCTGGAAGACACCTTCTTCAAGCAGTGGTACATGAAGAAGTCTGCATCCTTCAAGAAAAACATGATTTTCATGCAGGACAATGCTCCATCACACGCGTCCAAGTACTCCACAGCATGGCTGGCAAGAAAGGGTATAAAAGAAGAAAATCTAATGACATGGCCTCCTTGCTCACCTGATCTGAACCGCATTGAGAACCTGTGGTCCATCATCAAATGTGAGATTTACAAGGAGGGAAAACAGTACACCTCTCTGAACAGTGTCTGGGAGGCTGTGGTTGCTGCTGCACGCAATGTTGATGGTGAACAGATCAAAACACTGACAGAATCCATGGATGGCAGGCTTTTGAGTGTCCTTGCAAAGAAAGGTGGCTATATTGGTCACTGATTTGTTTTTGTTTTGTTTTTGAATGTCAGAGGGGAAGCAAACCAGGCTGGTGCAGTGAGCTGCATTTATATTAATATAAGCAGATATATAACGCGAGTTTGACCGCGACGCGTGGTTGATTAAGTGTGGTTGATTAAGTGTGGTTGCGTAAGTGTGTGACTTAAGATTAAGTGAGGGAGTATCTGAGAGCTAAATTATTTGTGGACATTGATAAGTGGCTGTGTTTGACTGTATTTTGTGCTGTGATAACACTTTTTTTTTTTTCTTTCTCCAGGGGTTGCACAGGTGAGCAATTAGGGTGTGGCTGTTTAATTAGGGTGTGGCTGTCTAATTAGGAGACTTTAAAAACTCAGCAGTAAGAACAGCACAGCCTTTTTGATTCCAGAGGGGAAGCAAACCAGGCTGGTGCAGTGAGCTGCATTTATATTAATATAAGCAGATATATAACGCGAGTTTGACCGCGACGCGTGGTTGATTAAGTGTGGTTGCGTAAGTGTGTGACTTAAGATTAAGTGACTTTAGATTCAGGGACTTCGGAGGGGGACTGCAATTAGCTTGTATATTATTACTACATTGTATTGTATTTTTTTCTTTTGTGGTGTAATCCCCATTTAGTATGTGTTGCACAATTGACAACGCAGTCCAGTGCACATCTTGCATGATGTATGCAGTCCTGGAACAGCCGTTCCAGGGTGAATTTTTTTGTTCAAGATGTGAGCAAATTACCCGTTTGGAATCGCTAATCGAGTCTCTAAATGGGCAAGTTGCAACACTGAGAGGCATTGACAATTTGCAAAAAAGTTTGCTTCTCACCGAGCAAGCACTCTTTGGGGTAGATGAGGGAGAGGGTGACAGAGAGGAGGCTGAGGAAAGTGAGGTAGCTAGCTGGGTAACATTTAGAAAGCGGGGTAGAGGGAAGAGTGCCAGGGAGGCTAGCCCTGATCTGACACACCCCAACAAGTTTGCACGTTTGGCAGATGAGGGGGATGTCAGTCCAGGGACGGCACTGCCGCAGCCGGACACTTCCTCTGCCAGTCAGGGGAATGTCAGCTCCGGTAAGCAGGGGACCAGGAGAGCAGGGCAGGCCAGACAGGTGCTGGTAGTGGGAGACTCAATTATTAGGGGAACAGATAGGGAAATTTGTCACAAAGACCGTGATCGCCGAACAGTGTGCTGTCTTCCTGGCGCTAGAGTTCGACATATCGCGGATCGGGTTGACAGATTACTGGGAGGGGCTGGAGAAGATCCAGCGGTCATGGTCCATATCGGAACCAATGACAAAGTTAGGGGTAGGTGGAGAGTCCTTAAAAATGATTTCAGGGATTTAGGGCAAAAGCTTAGGGGAAGGACCTCAAAGGTAGTATTTTCCGAAATACTACCGGTACCACGGGCCACACAAGAAAGGCAGCGGGAGATTAGGGAAATTAACAAGTGGCTCAAGAACTGGTGTAGGATGGAGGGGTTTGGGTTCCTGGAGAACTGGGCCGACTTCGCTGTCGGCTACAGCCTCTATCGTAGGGACGGGCTGCACCTCAATGGGGAAGGAGCAGCTGTGTTGGGGAAGAAGATGGCTAGAAGGTTGGAGGAGTGTTTAAACTAGGGACTGGGGGGGAGGGTAATTACACTATAGAAGGGAAAGATAGTGCAGATAGAGACCGGGGGCAAGGTAGTGGGACTGGGGGAGAAATGGAAGGAGGGACAAGAACAGTTCAGAAGGAAAGGTGTAGGGTAAAAAATATACATAAACCTCTCATATGTATGTATACTAATGCCAGAAGTCTGACTAATAAAACTGGTGAACTGGAATTAGTGATGTGTGAGGAGGACTATGACATAGTGGGAATAACTGAGACATGGCTGGATGATAGCTATGACTGGGCAGTTAATGTACAAGGTTACAGTCTGTTCAGAAAGGATCGTCAAAACCGGAGAGGTGGAGGGGTCTGCCTTTATGTAAAATCTTGTCTAAAGCCCACACTCCGTGAAGATATAAGTGAGGGACATGAACATGTGGAGTCAATGTGGGTAGAGATACATGGAGCTAAAAACAACAATAAATTACTAATAGGAGTCTACTATAAACCACCTAATATACCAGAGTCCACAGAAAATCTACTACTAAACGAGATAGACAAGGCGGCAAATCATAATGAGGTGGTTATTATTGGGGACTTCAACTACCCAGATATAGACTGGGAAACTGAAACTTGTATATCTCATAAAGGAAACAGATTCTTGGCAATAACCAAAGACCATTATCTCTCCCAACTGGTTCAGGACCCGACTAGAGGGACGGCCATACTGGACTTAATATTAACCAATAGACCTGACAGAACAACAGACGTGCAGGTTGGGGGACACCTGGGAAATAGTGACCATAAAGTAATAACCTTCCAATTATCATTCAAAAGAGCGTTTCTACAGGGAGAAACAAAAATACCAAACTTCAAAAAAGCTAAATTTAGCCAACTAAGAGAGGCCATAGGCCTAACTAACTGGGACAAAGTCCTCAAAAATAAAAATACAGCCAAAAAATGGGATATCTTTAAAACATCCTAAAATCTCATTGTGAGAGGTACATACCGTATGGGAATAAAAGGTTAAGGAACAAAAAGAAACCAATGTGGATAAACAGAACTGTAAAGAAAGCAATAAATGACAAAAAGAAAGCATATAAAACCCTAAAACAGGAGGGTAGCACGGAAGCACTGAAAAACTATAAGGAAAAAAACAGAACATGTAAAAAACAAATAAAAGCGGCCAAACTAGAGACCGAGAGATTAATTGCCAAACAGAGTAAAACTAACCCTAAAATGTTCTTCAATTATATAAATGTTAAAAAGTATAAATCTGAAGGTGTCGGCCCTTTAAAGAGTAATGAGGGGGGAGTCGCAGAGAGCGACGAGGAGAAAGCAAAGCTGTTAAATATTTTTTTCTCCAATGTATTCACTGAGGAAAATAAACTGTCAGATGAAATGCTGAATGCTGAAATAAATTCGCCATTAAAAGTGTCCTGTCTGACCCAGGAAGAAGTACAACAGCGACTTAAAAAAATCAAAATAGACAAATCGCCAGGACCGGATGGCATACACCCCCGTATCCTAAGGGAATTAAGTAATGTCATAGCCAGACCCTTATTTCTGATATTTGCGGACTCTGTACTGACAGGGAATGTCCCACAGGATTGGCGCATGGCAAATGTGGTGCCAATATTCAAAAAGGGTCCAAAAACAGAGCCTGGAAACTATAGGCCGGTAAGTTTAACATCTGTTGTGGGTAAACTGTTTGAAGGTTTTCTGAGAGATGCTATGTTAGAGCATCTTATGGGAAATAAGCAAATAACGCCATATCAGCATGGCTTCGTGAGGGATCGGTCATGTCAAACTAATTTAATCAGTTTCTATGAGGAGGTAAGTACTAGACTTGACAGCGGCGAATCAATGGATGTCGTGTATCTGGACTTCTCCAAAGCATTTGACACTGTACCTCATAAAAGGTTATTATATAAAATGAGAATGCTCGGACTCGGAGAAAACGTCTGTAAGTGGGTAAGTAACTGGCTCAATGATAGAAAACAGAGGGTGGTTATTAACGGTACATACTCAGATTGGGTCACTGTCACTAGTGGAGTACCTCAGGGGTCAGTATTGGGCCCTATTCTCTTCAATATATTTATTAATGATCTTGTAGAAGGCTTGCATAGTAAAATATCAATTTTCGCAGATGACACTAAACTGTGTAAAGTAATTAACACTGAAGAGGACAGTATACTACTACAGAGGGATCTGGATAGATTGGAGGCTTGGGCAGATAAGTGGCAGATGAGGTTTAACACTGAGAAATGTAAAGTTATGCACATGGGAAGGAATAATGCAAGTCACCCGTACATACTAAATGGTAAAACACTCGGTAACACTGACATGGAAAAGGATCTAGGAATTTTAATAAACAGCAAACTAAGCTGCAAAAAACAGTGTCAGGCAGCGGCTGCCAAGGCCAATAAGATAATGGGTTGCATCAAAAGGGGCATAGATGCCCGTGATGAGAACATATTCCTACTACTTTACAAATCACTGGTCAGACCACACATGGAGTACTGTGTACAGTTCTGGGCTCCTGTAAACAAGGCAGACATAGCAGAGCTGGAGAGGGTCCAGAGGAGGGCAACTAAAGTAATAACTGGAATGGGGCAACTACAGTATCCTGAAAGATTATCAAAATTAGGGTTATTCACGTTAGAAAAAAGACGACTGAGGGGAGATCTAATTACTATGTATAAATATATCAGGGGGCAGTACAGAGATCTATCCCATCATCTATTTATCCCCAGGACTGTGACTGTGACGAGGGGACATCCTCTGCGTTTGGAGGAAAGAAGGTTTGTACACAAACATAGAAAAGGGTTCTTTACGGTAAGAGCAGTGAGACTATGGAACTCTCTGCCTGAGGAGGTGGTGATGGTGAGTACAATAAAGGAATTCAAGAGGGGCCTGGATGTATTTCTGGAGTGTAATAATATTACAGGCTATAGCTACTAGAGAGGGGTCGTTGATCCAGGGAGTTATTCTGATTGCCTGATTGGAGTCGGGAAGGAATTTTTTATTCCCCTAAAGTGAGGAAAATTGGCTTCTACCTCACAGGGTTTTTTTTTTTTGCCTTCCTCTGGATCAACTTGTAGGATGACAGGCCGAACTGGATGGACAAATGTCTTTTTTCGGCCTTATGTACTATGTTACTATGTTACTATGTAGAAATGTATATTTTGTTGAGATGTTATATTGGTTTCACTGGTAAAAATAAATAATTGAAATGGGTATATATTTGTTTTTTGTTAAGTTGCCTAATAATTATGCACAGTAATAGTCACCTGCACACACAGATATCCCCCTAAAATAGCTAAAACTAAAAACAAACTAAAAACTACTTCCAAAAATATTCAGCTTTGATATTAATGAGTTTTTTGGGTTCATTGAGAACATGGTTGTTGTTCAATAATAAAATTAATCCTCAAAAATACAACTTGCCTAATAATTCTGCACTCCCTGTAGTCAATCCAACATATGAAGGGTGGAATTCCAACGGGTGGAAACGTCGCATATCAGCCTATATTGGTGAAATCCGTTCTTCTGCTGCAGCTCAAGAAGGGTGTGCTTTGCAGTGTATGAGTTGCTGAAGTACTTGCAAAGTTTCCTGGCCAATTTTACGATGTCTTGCAGATGAGTGGAAGACTTCAGGAACCGCTTGACAACCAACGCCGACACAATGTTCTTCCTGTTGTCAGTCACCATGGTTCTGATTTTCAGTTTTTGCAGAGAAAGCCAGGATTCTATTTCTTGCTGAAGGACACAGAGCAGTTCCTCCCCTATGTGACTCCATTCGCCTAGGCAAACGAGGTGCAGAACAGTGTGATACCGCCGTGCTTTTCACATGTGGTATGCTGGAGGGGCACTGAATTTTCCCTGCAGTGGAGGCTGAGGACACGGTGGAGGATGAGATGGCAGAGGCAGACATTGTCGCAGGACCAACAGCATGGCAACGTGGAGGCGGAAGTGGCGTCACCTGGCCAAGTTGCTGGTGTGGCTGTGCAGGAACCACATTCACCCAGTGGGCCGTAAAAGACATGTATTGTCCATGACCGTAGTTATAGCTCCACACATCGGCACTGCCGTGCACTTTGGCAGACACCGACAGGCTCAAGGACTGGCCCACCTTCTGTTCTACCTGTGTGTGCAGGGCTGGTACTGCCTTTTTGGCAAATAAATGACGGCTTGGGACTCTCCACCTCGGCTCGGCACAAGCCATCAGTTCTCTGAAAGGTGCAGAGTCCACCACTTGGAAAGGGAGGGACTGAAGCACCAGCAACTTGGACAGGAGCACATTCAGCTTCTGCGCCGTTGGATGAGTGCACGCATACTGTTGTCTCTTTATGGAATGACTGATGAGGAGTAGGAGGAGGAGCAGGAGCATCAGAACCAGCAGATGGTGAGAAGGACAGACAGCTCTCTTTGGCTGAGGTGGTAAAGCCTTGACTGCTTAAAATCGGATGCGTGCCACTGGATGATGCAGCGGTGGCTGCGGCAGGCTGGACCACCACATCGGAGCCACAGTTCTCCCAGGCCACTTTATGGCGATGCTGTATATGTTGACGCAGGGCCATAGTGCCAACATTGGCACCCTGGCCACGCTTCACCTTCTGCCCACAGACTCTACGTATGGCCACGTTCGCCACAAAAACTGCCACACCGCTGAGTATTTGATTTTACCCAAAACACTACGCACTGAACTGACTGCTATTGCCGCTGCCTCCGTGAACCCCTACACCGCTACTTCCCAGGCAGGTAGGCTCCCGCAATGCGGGTGGTCTACCCAGGGCACGTTTGGCTACTGATCCCCCACTGCTGCCACCCTGCTGCATCCCGCCCAAGCTAGCGGCTTGCTGGCTCTGCTGTTGCCTCACGGGCAAGCTGCCACCCTCATCTCCCGATGATGATGAAGCCCCCTAACAGTTAAAGTTGTGGTTCGCTCTGGAGAGCAGAAAGGACTTCACCATAATCTCCAGTCATCCCAGCGTGTTTATTAGGAGTAATATATTAGGCACATGCCACATTACCAGTTTTGGGAAGGGGAGGGGAAATACTGTATAGGCTAATAAGATTGTAAGCTCCTGTGTTGCTCCATGGGGTAGCCTGTATATTACACCCCAAACAATCATTCCTGTAGTTTAGGGTAATAACAGGTATGGAGGGGCAGTGTTAACCCTGCTCTCAGTAGGTAAATTGTTCCGGCTACCATTACAGGGCGCCGTGCTGTGCAACACAGGGGTATCAGCTTCAAGCTGAGTGTATGTAACTTTATTTCATGCTAACTGTATTTTAGAGCTGTAGGTTATATTGCTGTGTTTCAGTAAATAAGTTTTTGTTTGCAAAAGCAGGTGTCTGTGTCGCTTTTCTCAACTGTGACTTCGCTGTATCCTGGAGAGCCCACCCCGATGCACAGCTTACAGAGCAGCGGATATCTTCTTCAGATTTTGGTTGGGTAGTAGTAGCTGCTGACTGTCTTCTAGTAGCTCATCCTCAATGTATAGTAGAGGTGAGCCCACAGCATACAATACTTCTCTGGCTGAGAGAACAGAAAAGGACAGAGGCAGGTTTAGAACAGATGAGGGCACAGGGCCTGCTCCTGGGCCATGCCAACTAAGTGTCGTGTCAGAGGAACCCACTAACTCTTGGCTGGGGTACGGCATACATATTAGGACATCGTCAGACATCATCCACAACTCCATCCTCCGTCAGGCAAAACTCCCTCCTACCTCAGACTTTAGACAAAACTCCGTCCTCCCTCATCCAAAACTCCATCAGACCTCAGAAAAAAACTCCGTCCTCCCTCATCCAAAACTCCGTCCTCCCTCATCCAAAACTCCGTCAGACATCAGCCAAAACTCCGTCAGACATCAGCCAAAACTCCGTCCTCCCTCATCCAAAACTCCGTCAGACATCAGCCAAAACTCCGTCCTCCCTCAGACATCAGCCAAAACTCCGTCCTCCCTCAGACATCAGCCAAAACTCCGTCCTCCCTCAGACATCAGCCAAAACTCCGTCCTCCCTCATCCAAAACTCCGTCCTCCCTCAGATATCAGCCAAAACTCCGTCCTCCCTCAGACATCAGCCAAAACTCTGTCCTCCCTAACTCAAAATATGCCCTACTACACACACTCTTCACCTGACGGAGTTGCTAGATGCTGGAGAGGCAAAGGACCTGTGATGATGTCATGACCATGTGACGAGTCACGTGTGTGGGATGGGTCAGATGTGCACAGCAGCTGGTAGAGTGTACAGAACTGTAGCCATCAAATAGAGCTCTGTACTAGAGATGTGTGTGTAACTTGCATGTAGCAGTGCTGTGTACTGTGTAGCAGAGCTGTATGTGTAACCTGCATGTAGCAGAGCGGTGTACTGTGTAGCAGAGCTGTATGTGTAACCTGCATGTAGCAGAGCTGTGTACTGTGTAGCAGAGCTGTATGTGTAACCTGCATGTAGCAGTGCTGTGTACTGTGTAGCAGAGCTGTAAGTGTAACCTGCATATAGCAGTGCTGTGTACTGTGTAGCAGAGCTGTATGTGTAACCTGCATGTAGCAGAGCTGTATGTGTACCCTGCATTTAGCAGAGCTGTGTACTGTGTAGCAGAGTGTGGCGAAACCTGCATGTAGCAGAGCTATATGTGTAACCTGCATGTAGCAGAGCTGTGTACTGTGTATTAGTGCTGTATGTGTAATCTGGATGTAGCAGTGCTGTGTACTGTGTAGCAGTGCTGTATGTGTAACCTGCATGTAGCAGGGCTGTGTACTGTGTAGCAGAGCTGTATGTGTAACCTGCATGTAGCATGCTGTGTAATGTGTAGCAGATCTGTATGTGTACCCTGCATGTAGCAGAGCTGTGTACTGTGTAGCAGAGCTGTATGTGTAACCTGCATGTAGCAGAGCTGTGTACTGTGTAGCAGAGCTGTATGTGTAACCTGCATGTAGCAGTGCTGTGTACTGTGTAGCAGAGCTGTATGTATAACCAGCATGTAGCAGAGCTGTGTACGGTGTAGCAGAGCTGTATGTGTAACCTGCATGTAGCAGTGCTGTGTACTGTGTAGCAGAGCTGTAAGTAGCTGTATGTGTAACCTGCATGTAGCAAAGCTGTGTACTGTTTAGCAGAGCTGTATGTGTAACCTGCATGTAGCAGAGCTGTGTATTGTGTAGCAGAGCTGTATGTGTAACCTGCATGTAGCAGAGCTGTGTACTGTGTAGCAGAGCTGTATGTGTAACCTGCATGTAGCAGTGCTGTGTACTGTGTAGCAGTGCTGTGTACTGTGTAGAAGAGCTGTATGTGTAACCTGCATGTAGCAGAGCTGTATGTGTAACCTGCATGTAGCAGTGCTGTGTACTGTGTAGCAGATCTGTATGTGTAACCTGCATGTAGCAGAGCTGTGTACTGTGTATATAGAGCAGTGTGTCTAACCGCATGTAGCAGAGCTGTGTACTGTGTTACAGAGATGTGTGTGTAACCAGGGAACTATAAAAAAGTGTAAAAAAAAAAAACATAAAAATTCAGATCACCCCCCTTTTCCCAAAATGAAAATAAAAGAACTAAAATAATACACATCATGGTTGTCGCAATGTGTAAAAACACCGATTGTATAAAAATATATTCCCCATACGGCAAACAGCAAAACAAAAAAGAGTCCAAATGTCTGATTCGCCGTTTTTGGTCGCTTCATTTGCTACAAAAATTTAAATAAAAAGTGATCAAAACCCCAGAATGGTATCAGTGAAAAGTTCAGATTGCCCCGCAAAAAATGAGCCCCCACCCAGCTCCGTACACATAATTACAAAAAAGTTATAGGGCTCAAAATATGGTGACAAAAAAATAAATCTGATTTTTTTATATTTTTTTTATCACTATTAAAACGCAAGAAAAACTATACATATAAGGTATCGCCGGATTTGATCTGACCTGTAGAATAAAAGTAACCAGTCAGTTTTATCGCACATCGAATGTCGTAAATAAAAATCCCGTAAAACTGTGGTGGAATTGCTTTTTTTTTTCAACAGGAAGTATGGGCAGTTTTACCATCTGAGAAAATAAAGAGCCTCATCCACAACTACCACAAAAGACTTCAAGCTGTCATTGATGTTAAAGGGGGCAATACATGGTATTAAGAACTGGGGTGTGTAAACTTCTGATCAGGGTCATTTGGGGAGTTTGTGTTGTGATTATGATTTATAAAGAGTAAACACAGTTGTTTGACATAAATGGCTTCAGCCGACCACTAACCATGAGCGAGAGAAAAGTGTCCGTGTTATCATTTATATTCTCTGAAAAATGGTTAAAGGGGTATTCTCATCTTAATGATCACTGTTAAATAATTTTTCTAAATACATTTTATTACCCAATTCCCACCCTTTTTTAGAAAATAAGTCACCTCTTAACTGATGTTGTCTTTGGTCTCCCCTGGTTATGGCCACCTCTCCTGTCGAATCCCGCCGGGCCGCGCAATGTCCTGAACGCGCATGCCGCCGCACATGCGCCATGATGACTTCTTCCTGGCCAGTATAGTACAGAGCTGCGAACACGCACGCTGACTCTGTACTATACAGGCCAGTAATAAGTCACCATGGCACATGCGCGGCGGCGTGCGCGTTCAGGACATTGAGCGGCCCGGCCGTGAGAAAATCTTCTGCGCAAGCGCGGCCCGGCCGGGAGAAGAATCCAGGAAGTGAACGTCGCGCTCAAGGAAGATAAGTATGAAAAGGGAAGATGAGAATACCCCTTTAAGAAATCGTTAATTCTGCAAGGGTATGTAAACTTATCAGCACAAGTATTAAGCAATGTATTGCTGCATTTGTGGGAGGGGAGGCTGATAACAAGGCTAATTATACGCACCTGTGGGCCCAGGCTGGCTGATTACTAGGCTATTTATACGCACCTGTGGGCCCAGGCTGACACTGATTCAGCTGATTTCACTACCTCTGAGTCAGCTCTAGGATACAGCAGCATGGTGTGGAGGCTCCTTACGGCTGGGCGACGGCAGAATGTCTCAGGAGGGCGCTGGTATTCATGGTAGGATCGGAGTTGTTTGCATGGGACCCACGCTGCGGTCCTTGACATGTAGCACTCTGGGATGAAGCAGAGTTTGGGCGCTAATGGTCGAACCATGGTTGTTTGTATTATTTGTCTGGCTATTCAGAGGCCTGGTGAGGCCATTGCATACAGTTATTGGGGTAGCATGTGCTTAGAGTGGGCATGGTTGTATGTTTTCTGATACCTGGCTTACATGCGGGGCGCGTGTCTGCAGTTGGCTCAAGCACATGTGCTGGGTTTAAGTGATGGTAAATGTAAATCAATGGTCGATTTTAAAAAAAAGGGGGGGGAGGAAACCCCTCCTGCAGCATCATGTGGAGGTTCGTTTGCGCCTGGGCAATGGCAGAAGGTGCCAGGCGAGTGCTGGCATTCACGGTAGGATCGGACTTGGTTGCACGGACCGTGACTTGTGGCGCTCGGGGGCGAAGGGGGTTGGGCGCTAAGGGTCAAATGATTGTGGTTAGGATTGTTACCTTCAAAGCTACGTCCGTGTGTCTGCATTTACAAACCGGATTCCAAAAAAGTTGGGACACTAAACAAATTGTGAATAAAAACTGAATGCAATGATGTGGAGATGGCAAATGTCAATATTTTATTTGTAATAGAACGTAGATGACAGATCAAACGTTTAATCCGAGTAAATGTATCATTTTAAAGGAAAAATACGTTGATTCCAATTTTCACGGTGTCAACAAATCCCCAAAAAGTTGGGACAAGTAGCAATAAGAGGCTGGAAAAAGTAAATTTGAGCATAACGAAGAGCTGGAAGACCAATTAACACTAATTAGGTCAATTGGCAACATGATTGGGTATAAAAAGAGCTTCTCAGAGTGGCAGTGTCTCTCAGAAGCCAAGATGGGTAGAGGATCACCAATTCCCACAATGTTGCGCAGAAAGATAGTGGAGCAATATCAGAAAGGTGTTACCCAGCGAAAAATTGCAAAGACTTTGCATCTATCATCATCAACTGTGCATAACATCATCCGAAGATTCAGAGAATCTGGAACAATCTCTGTGCGTAAGGGTCAAGGCCGTAAAACCATACTGAATGCCCGTGATCTCCGGGCCCTTAAACGACACTGCACCACAAACAGGAATGCTACTGTAAAGGAAATCACAGAATGGGCTCAGGAATACTTCCAGAAACCATTGTCAGTGAACTCAATCCACCGTGCCATCCACCGTTGCCAGCTGAAACTCTACAGTGCAAAGAAGAAGCCATTTCTAAGCAAGATCCTCAAGCTCAGGCGTTTTCACTGGGCCAGGGATCATTTAAAATGGAGTGTGGCAAAATGGAAGACTGTTCTGTGGTCAGACGAGTCACGATTCAAAGTTCTTTTTGGAGATCTGGGACGCCATGTCATCCGGACCAAAGAGGACAAGGACAACCCAGGTTGTTATCAACGCTCAGTTTAGAAGCCTGCATCTCTGATGGTATGGGGTTGCATGAGTGCGTGTGGCATGGGCAGCTTGCATGTCTGGAAAGGCACCATCAATGCAGAAAAATATATTCAGGTTCTAGAACAACATATGTTCCCATCCAGACGTCATCTCTTTCTTGGGAAGACCCTGCATTTTTCAACAAGATAATGCCAGACCACATTCTGCATCAATCACAACATCATGGCTGCGTAGGAGAAGGATCCGGGTACTGAAATGGCCAGTCTGCAGTCCAGATCTTTCACCTATAGAGAACATTTGGCGCATCATAAAGAGGAAGGTGCAACAAAGAAGGCCCAAGACGATTGAACAGTTAGAGGCCTGTATTAGACAAGAATGGGAGAGCATTCCTATTTCTAAACTTGAGAAACTGGTCTCCTCGGTCCCTAGATGTCTGTTGAGTGTTGTAAGAAGAAGGGGAGATGCCACACAGTGGTGAAAATGGCCTTGTCCCAACTTTTTGGGGATTTGTTGACACCATAAAATTCTGATTCAACATATTTTTCTCTTAAAATGGTACATTTTCTCAGTTTAAACTTTGTTCCGTGATTTATGTTCTATTCTGAATAAAATATTAGAAGTTGGCACCTCCACATCATTGCACTCAGTTTTTATTCACGGTTTGTATAGTGTCCCAACTTTTTTGGAATCCGGTTTGTACATTTTGTCCTATACGCCATTTACTACTAAGAGCTGCGTTCATGCGTCCACTGTTGCATTACATTAATACTCTGCTCACTTTCAGATTGCATTCATACGGCTGCTTTATACCATGCTCCTCATGCTCATACTCAGAGCTGTGCCCATACCATGTTTTTAGGCACCACTCACATCCAGAGCTGCATTTACCCACTTGTTCTTACATCATGTGTTATACTCTGCTTCCATTTAAAGCTGCATTTCTTTTCATTGCTACATAATGGTTACTCAGTATTCTTACTAGGGCTATCAGCACACCGCTCTGATACTGCTCTTCCGATAAACATAGCTGCTTACGGTTCTTTCCTAGGTGGTTTGTTACATTCCTTAGGCCTACCTTTTTTTGTTTACTTGGAGGGGGGGGGGGGGGGGGAAAGAAAAAAAATGGGTGGTGTTCTTTAGACCTGGTTTGCATTCACTCAGACTGGTCTCTTTTACTTCTGGTTCACATTCACTCAGATTGATCTCCCGCCCCAGTTAACCAAATAGCTCCCTAGCGGTCAGTGGGCCAATAGGAGTAAGTTCCTATTATGTTTTCACAGTTGTTCATTCGTTTGTCACGACAAGGGTCTTTTCTTAGCGAATTGCAATGCCTCTGGCTCTTGTTTTTCTCCCATCTGTTTCAATTTCATGGTTCGCGGTTGATTTAATGTTTCGTTCATGCAAGTGGTTCGGATCACTAATGTCTATGCATTTTCCATTAGGTCTGGCTCACGTTTTAATTACTTATCGTCACTATAAGGTCATCCAGGTCAGTCTCGTGGCTTCGGGGGGGTACAATATGGTTGTAGGCTGGTTAGCATCCTAGGTTTATTGTCGGAAAGGTTAATATGGTATACAGAGAGGCTGAGCACTCTCCCAATGGACCACACAAAGACTATTCAAAAATTATTAGATTTATTACACCAATATATAGATCTAAAAACAAAATCACAATGAAACAAATTCCACAATAAAATTACACATTAAGAATAATATTAAAATTGTTGTTCAGATAAAAAGCATAAAATTTTATGATTGCGGTGGTATACAAAAGGGTAACATATACAACTTGAATAAAAAGGATGTGTCCTAATTGGAAAAAACAAGAGGATCGATAATGGATTATTCGACACTATGAGAATAAATTTTCGACTATAAGAAGATATATATTCGAATAAATATAAAAATTTTCGGATGATTGTCCAAACTGAAATTTTCGATTATGTGAAGATAAATATTCAAATGAATAGGAAAATAAATTTTCTAATGAATGTCCAGACTGAAATTCGATTTAGACTTATAGTTATTCTATCGATAATAATCAGTCGATATTCCCTGTATGGCAAAACGAAATACACACTAATACCGTCTGACTATAGCACACGGTGGCGTCCCACGTGG
This sequence comes from Bufo bufo, assembly GCF_905171765.1. Lineage (NCBI taxonomy): Eukaryota > Metazoa > Chordata > Amphibia > Anura > Bufonidae > Bufo > Bufo bufo. Next base: position 200,578,503 of record NC_053394.1, on the reverse strand, counting down.
CTGATAGAGTCAGAGTCGGCGGTACCTGTTTGTAGCAGTTCAGCAGGTGCAGTGTGAATATTGTAGCCCTCCGTGTAGAGATTCTTTGATAAAGAGATTGATTTCAGCTCTGTCACTTCAAGGGTTTAAATGGTTTGAATGTTCGCTATGTGCCATAAGAGTCCATCAGGGTAAAAAGGGGTCGATTCAAATCATTAGAATCAGGACGTCCATCAGCTGATGTGCGGGTCTTTTGAAACCAGACGCGTTTCGGGGTCTTTTCCTAGCCCCTTTCTCAGTGGTAGCCCGCAGAGAGAAATGAGCCACTTTTTATACCCAGAATCCTCCATAATTGGGTAAAATGAAAAATCTGGAATGGATCTAGAAACTTGTTTCAGCAAATTGCATATAAAACCCGATGTGGAGTAAAAAATAAGGATACATATCAAATATATCTATAGATGTCAATTTTCCAAAAGTAACTCTTAAAAAACTTAATTACTATCTCATAGAGTTATATGTCGACATACAATCTAATCTGTAGAATGTCTATATAATTTTCTGAAAAAGACGCAGTTGCAGTTTATTCAACTTTTATCTATTTTTCTCATGCATTTTCTCAGAATCTTACATCCATAGATTGTGCATATATAGAAAATATAAACTTTCAAAGAAAATTTGTCTCTAAAAATGTTTGACAATGTCTAATATATATTTATGTAGATATATAGTACCATCTATGCCCCAGCAGTATGATTTTCTAAAAAACGCAGGTGCGTTTTTTTCTATATGCAATGCGTTTTCCATGCGTTTTTTGTAAAAAATAAATAAAAAATTGACAATTTTTTTTAATTTTTTTTTATTTTTATTCTCTATATTGATTCTACATATATATATATATATATATATATATGTCAATAGCAGACATCTTATGTAATTATAGCATATAATATAAATAGCATATAATATGAAAGATATGTCACATGAAATAAAAGATAAAACATTCCATATATCAGTGTTAAATTAAATTAAAATTAAATATAACCATTGAGTACTAATATTATGCAATATATCAAAAGCTACTAATATAAAAACGCTATTTGCGTAACATGTAAATAATACGGCACAACCCTTGCGAAGATATAAATACAAGTGGTTAAAAAATATTTTTTTTTTTTATAAAACATATACTTCCGCATTGGTCTCTTACTTTTTTTGTTTTTTATTTATTTTTCAGTTATTATTTCAATAGTTATTTTAAGTAAATGTTTTTCTATGAGTCATCCGAATATTTATCCAATGACTTTTTTGAGAGCTATTTCTGAGGAAAAAGCCCAGAGGAGAATAAGGTTGGGAGCCCTCCATCCGAGAAGTACCAGAGTGGGTAAAGCAAACCACCTCTGGGTCTGAGTCAGATGGGGGGCGCCCAACCAAAATGGGTCTTTAAAGAAAGCCGTAGATTTCGGATTCGGCATTCAAGCCCATTGGTATAATTGAATCAAAATTAAAGATGAATCTTGATTCAACACGGGACATCTGTTTGATGAAGTCCCCGCCTCTCCAGTGGGGTTTGACCCTTTCAATAGCAGCGAAAGATAAAACGTTTGGATTCTGATTATGGTGCAATTTAAAATGTCTAGAGACTGTGTGTTTGTCTGATCCACCTCTGATTTTCGTAAAATGTTCAGAAATCCTCTCCTTCAGAGTCCTTTTCGTGCGTCCTATATATTGTTTATCGCAAGGACACTGAAGGATATATATTACGTTTTTACTATTGCATGTCAAAAAATCTTTAATTTCATGCTTAAAACCATTCGAGGTGGATGAGACGTGCATTGTTTTCTTAGGAAAGAGTGTTTTTTTACAATTTGAACAGGTATTGCATCTGAAAAAGCCTTTCAAATTTAACCATTTATGAATAGTTGGGTCTGAGCCTGAGGCAGACTTCCCAAATTTAACAGTTGGAGCAATTTTTAGACCTAGATTGGGAGCTTTAGTATAAATAATGTTTGGCTTCCTAGGTAATAGTGTTCCTATAATTTTATCTTTTTGGATAAAATGCCAATGTTTATTTATAATAGTTTCAATTTTTTTATAGTGTGAATTGAAAGGGAGAATAATGTTAGTTCGTTCCAGTTCTCCCATTTTCTCATGGACTATAGGGTTCTCTATCTCTTCCAAAGGTTTATTAAAGAAGGTCTGTCTATTATATGCTATAATTACATACGATGTCTGCTATTGACATATATATATATATATATATATATATATATATATATATATGTAGAATCAATATAGAGAATAAAAAATTTAAAAAATTTAAAAAAAAAATTAAATTTTTTTTTTTTTTACAAAAAAACGCATGGAAAACGCATTGCATAAAAAAACGCACCTGCGTTTTTTAGAAAATCATACTGCTGGGGCATAGATGGTACTATATATCTACATATATATATATTAGACATTGTCAAACATTTTTAGAGACAAATTTTCTTTGAAAGTTTATATTTTCTATATATGCACAATCTATGGATGTAAGATTCTGAGAAAACGCATGAGAAAAATAGATAAAAGTTGAATAAACTGCAACTGCGTCTTTTTCAGAAAATTATATAGACATTCTACAGATTAGATTGTATGTCGACATATAACTCTATGAGATAGTAATTAAGTTTTTTAAGAGTTACTTTTGGAAAATTGACATCTATAGATATATTTGATATGTATCCTTATTTTTTACTCCACATCGGGTTTTATATGCAATTTGCTGAAACAAGTTTCTAGATCCATTCCAGATTTTTCATTTTACCCAATTATGGAGGATTCTGGGTATAAAAAGGGGCTCATTTCTCTCTGCGGGCTACTACTGAGGAAGGGGCTAGGAAAAGACCCCGAAACGCGTCTGGTTTCAAAAGACCCGCACATCAGCTGATGGACGTCCTGATCCTAACGATTTGAATCGACCCCTTTTTACCCTGATGGACTCTTATGGCACATAGCGAACATTCAAACCATTTAAACCCTTGAAGTGACAGAGCTGAAATCAATCTCTTTATCAAAGAATCTCTACACGGAGGGCTACAATATTCACACTGCACCTGCTGAACTGCTACAAACAGGTACCGCCGACTCTGACTCTATCAGCCACGTGGGACGCCACCGTGTGCTATAGTCAGACGGTATTAGTGTGTATTTCGTTTTGCCATACAGGGAATATCAACTGATTATTATCGATAGAATAACTATAAGTCTATATCGAATTTCAGTCTGGACATTCATTCGAAAATTTATTTTCCTATTCATTCGAATATTTATCTTCACATAATCGAAAATTTCAGTTTGGACAATCATCCGAAAATTTTCATATTTATTCGAATATATATCTTCTTATAGTCGAAAATTTATTCTCATAGTGTCGAATAATCCATTATCGATCCTCTTGTTTTTTCCAATTAGGACACATCCTTTTTATTCAAGTTGTATATGTTACCCTTTTGTATACCACCGCAATCATAAAATGTTATGCTTTTTATCTGAACAACAATTTTAATATTATTCTAAGGGTCTATTCACACGTCCGTTTTTTTCTTTCCTGATCTGTTCCGTTTTTTCAGGAACAGATCTGGACCAGATCTGGACCCATTCATTTTCAATGGGTCCTGGAAAAAAACGGACAGCTCAATGTCTGATTTTTTTCCAGGACCCATTGAAAAAGAATGGGTCCAGATCTGGTCCAGATCTGTTCCTGAAAAAACGGAACAGATCAGGAAAGAAAAAACGGACGTGTGAATGGACCCTTAATGTGTAATTTTATTGTGGAATTTGTTTCATTGTGATTTTGTTTTTAGATCTATATATTGGTGTAATAAATCTAATAATTTTTGAATAGTCTTTGTGTGGTCCATTGGGAGAGTGCTCAGCCTCTCTGTATACCATATTAACCTTTTTGACTGGGTGAGTCATTAGGCTTAGCAGCACCCACCCATAGTTACAGGCGATAGTGAGCCACCATACTTTTTATATTATTGTCGGAAAGGGTCATGGTTATGCGAGTCCCCAAGTCATACTGGTGCTGTATAAGTGGTTTATAAAAAAATAAAAATAATATATATTTTTTTAAATATAAATCCGCCATTAGAGTCTCTCACGCATGGCTTCTCCCTTTCAGTGTTACATATGACTCCGCCATTAGTCTCTCACGCATAGCTTCTCCGTTTTAGTTTTACACATGGCTCCGCCATTAGTCTCTCACGCATGGCTTCTCCCTTTTAGTGTTACACATATGACTCCGCCATTAGAGTCTCTCACGCATGGCTTCTCCCTTTTAGTGTTACACATGTCTCTGCCATTAGAGTCTCTCACGCATGGCTCCACCATTAGTCTCTCACACATGGCTCTGCCATTAGTCTCTCACGCATGGCTTCTCCCTTTTAGTGTTACATATGACTCCACCATTAGAGTCTCTCACGCATGGCTTCTCCCTTTTAGTGTTACACATGTCTCTGCCATTAGAGTCTCTCACGCATGGCTCCACCATTAGTCTCTCACACATGGCTTCTCCGTTTAAATTTTACACACAACAACGCCATTCGAGGCCGGCTGCGTGGTCCCACAACAAGTAAGTTCCATGTCTTTTTCTGCCTTCGGACCCGCTCACATGGCTCGGTCATCCGTGGCTCGTAATACAATTTTCTTGTGGTGGCTCGCACTCATGGCTTGTGCCATTAGAGTCTCACTCACGTTATTGTTTTCCCTGACTTTTATTTTCTAGGTTGTTCGGTTTTCATTGTTTTCTTTTCATTGTTTTCTTTATAACCAGTCATCCCAAGCCTGCCTTTGCGGACATAATCTTCTCCCAGGCATGCTTACTTCATCTACAAACTGGGGCCGAGGGTGTTGGTGTCCGGCCTAAGTCCTGGGTATCGGTCCATCTTCCAGTAGGAGGTACAGTAATAAGGCGCAGCTTACGAAGTCTGTCATGTCTTCTGACACAACAAGTCCTATCACGACTACAGGCGCAGCATACATAGTTTATCACGACCTCAAGCTTATTTTCTGTCACAACTGCAGGTATTATGTGTACGTTCTGTCCTTATTACAGGCAACATTAGCTCATTAATCGAAATAACCATGTATTCCTGTCAGGGCCGATCCTAGGGTCACAGGCGCCTGGGTGCAGAAATATTTCTGGCGCCCCCACATGGGCGTGGTTATCTTACTAACTCCTCCCCTTTACAATGTTTCTATGGCAACAACTTCAGCCCCCAACTTCAGCCCCACCAATTTGCTTTGACAATAACTTAGTCAACGGCTTTGACAAGTCAAAATAAATGTCATGTGCCAGTAGCCAGAGCCCCCCCATATCATGTGCCAGTAGCCAGAGCCCCCCATATCATGTGCCAGTAGCCCCCCTTATGTGCCAGTAGCCCCCCTATGTGCCAGTAGCCCCCCTTATCATGTGCCAGTAGACCCCCTTATCATGTGCCAGTAGCCCCCTTATCATGTGCCAGTAGCCCCCCTTATCATGTGCCAGTAGCCCCCCATATCATGTGCCAGTAGCCAGAGCCCCCCCCTTATCATGTGCCAGTAGCCAGAGCCCCCCCCCATATCATGTGCCAGTAGCCAGATCCCCCCCATTATCATGTGCCAGTAGCCAGAGTTGCCCCATATAATGTGCCAGTAGCCAGAGTGCCCCCCCTTATCAATGTGCCAGTAGCCAGAGCCCCCCCCCCCTTATCATGTGCCAGTAGCCAGAGCCCCCCCCCATATCATGTGCCAGTAGCCAGATCCCCCCCATTATCATGTGCCAGTAGCCAGAGTGCCCCCATATCATGTGCCAGTAGCCAGAGTGCCCCCCCATATCATGTGCCAGTAGCCCCCCATATCATGTGCCAGTAGCCCCCCTTATCATGTGCCAGCCCAGTAGTCCCCCCCTTATCATGTGCCCAGCCCAGTAGTCCCCCCCTTATCATGTGCCAGCCCAGTAGCCCCCCTTATCATGTGCCAGCCCAGTAGTCCCTCCTTATCATGTGCCAGCCCAGTAGCCCCCCTTATCATGTGCCAGCCCAGTAGTCCCCCCCTTATGTGCCAGTAGCCCCCCTTATGTGCCAGCCCAGTAGCCCCCCTAATCATGTGCCAGCCCAGTATTGTACCTATATAAAAAAATAAAAAAAAATAATACACTTATACTTACCTCCAGCAATGCGATGCGATGCAGGCCGCCTCTTCCGTCTGTGTCCCTCGCTATACGGCTCAGGCGACGCGATGACGTCATCGCGCCGCCTGCACCGGCCTCTGATAGGCTGCCAGCACTAAGCCGGCAGCCTATCAGAGGAACAGGAGGGGACACACCTCTCCCTCCTCTGCCGCAGCACAGGCATCTGTATTGCCGTCCTGAGGACGGCAATACAGATGACTATGGAGATGAGCGCTTCCGCAATGGAGGCGCTCATCTCCTGCTTTGCCCTGCCGCCGGCCGCGGCCGCCCCCACTTGTCACCAGGGCCGCGGCCTTGCGGCACTCAGGCTTGCCGGCCCACCGGGAAATTTCCCGCTATCCCGGCAGGCCAGTCCGGCCCTGCGCTCGGCGCCTTTCGGGTGGACAGCGCTGGGGTGCAGGGCACCCACTGCACCCCGTGTAGGATCGATGCCCTGATTCCTGTGTATGGTTCCCCAGGCCTGGGAGTTTACACATTTCACTTAAATTTACTACTACAGTAAATCGGCAGATGCCAAGTTCTGACTTTTTGGGCCCTTAATAGAAAGTGTGGCCTAGGGAATAAGTAGAGGTAAAGTATTTTGCCACCAGGAACAGTTGGTGTCCGATCAGGGCCCTTGGCGGATGGTTGGAGTTCATCTAGGCCCTTCCAACGGATTCACCATTGTTTGTTTCAGTCTGCAGCTCTCAGGATTCAGACCTTCTCGTTATAGGGTCATATGTTAGTCAACATAGGAGTAAATCGTTCCTGGTTACCGGCCACTCTTTCAATCGCATCAGCATTAACCATCTCCAAGAACGATGTGGCGGTGCACATGACAGAGGTAAGGTAGATGGAAGTCACTGATATATACGGTATATTCCGCACCTTCATCGTGAAAGATCTTTTCCGTTCAAAATCGGGTGTCGTAACGGTATGTATATATTACTCTAAACTAAGATCTGCTCTTTTTGGCCCCCTTTAGGCTGCCCTACTACAGCAGTTATGGCATAACTCTACTGCTTGTTTTAGATAGGGTTAGATAGGTTAGGGTTCTCCTTTCTGATAGGCCGATCCGACCACAAGTATAAAGCAATGTATTGCTGCATTTGTGGGAGGGGAGGCTGATAACAAGGCTAATTAATACGCACCTGTGGGCCCAGGCTGGCTGATTACTAGGCTATTTATACGCACCTGTGGGCCCAGGCTGACACTGATTCAGCTGATTTCACCCACCCACCCACACCTTCTTACAGTCACTTCTCATTAGGGTGGCCCCCTTTAGGCTGCCCTACTACAGCAGTTATGGCATAACTCTACTGCTTGTTGTAGATAGGGTTAGATAGGTTAGGTTCACCTTTCTGATAGCCGATCCGACCACAACTGTAAGTAGCTGTGTGATATAAATCTGTGGAATATGGGAAGCATAAGAGGATGTGCACCATACAATCCCATCTTTGTAAGGCCTCTTGCACATGGCTGCTTGTGTGCCTGTGGTTGTATTGTGGACCACATACGGCGGTTCCGCAATACACAGGGCACCAGCCGTGTGCAAGCCCACATCCGTGATGTCGACCCATGCACTTGAACAGAACGGAAACACGGATTGGAATCCCCACAGAAGCACTACAGAGTGCTACGTGGTGGTTTCTCGGGCCGTGCCCTCCACAGCAAAAAAGTAGAACATGCTCACGGACCCATTCAAGTTGAATGGGTGTGGATCTGTCCGGGTCGCAGCACGCACATTGCCCATGCATTGGGGACTGCAAATTGCTGTCCCCAATGCACGGAATGGACCAACAACGTTATGTGCAAGAGGCCTAACACTTGTGATCTAGTTGTGTTGAAGCGGCATATATGCATTCATGTTGCATGTATTTATTAATTAGGGCTACCAATTCTGAGTAACTCGGAGTGACAGGAGATTTGCAGAATCTGATTTTTTTTTTTTGTCGCCATATTTTGACCCCTAAAACTTTTTTCTAATTATGTGTACGGAGCTGGTGGGGGCTCATTTTTTGCAGGGCAATCTGAACTTTTTACTGATACCAGTCGGGGTGTTTAAGACTTTTTGGATCACTTTTTATTAAATTTTTGTAGCAAATGAAGCGACCGAAAACGACTCTTTTTTTTCTGTTTTGCTGTTTGCCGTATGGGGAATATTTTTTATACAATGGGTGTTTTTACACATTGCGACACCCATGATGTGTATTTTTTTAGTTCTTTTATTTTCATTTTGGGAAAAGGGGGGTGATCTGAATTTTTATGTTTTTTTTTTACACTTTTTTATAGTTCCCAGGTTACACACACAACTTTGTAACACAGTACACAGCACTGCTACATGCAGGTTACACACACATCTCTGTAAAACAGTACACATCTCTGCTACACAGTACACAGCACTGCTACCTAAAGGTTACACATACAGCTCTGCTACACAGTACACAGCTCTGCTACATGCAGGTTACACATACAGCTCTGCTACACAGTACACAGCACTGCTACATGCAGGTTACACATACAGCTCTGCTACATGCAGGTTACACATACAGCTCTGCTACACAGTACACAGCTCTGGTACATGCAGGTTACACATACAGCTGTGCAACACAGTACACAGCTCTGCTACATGCAGGTTACACATACAGCTCTGCTACACAGTACACAGCTCTGCTACATGCAGGGTACACATACAGCTCTGCTACACAGTACACAGCTCTGCTACATGCAGGGTACACATACAGAGCTGCTACACAGTACACAGCACTGCTACTTGCAGGTTACACATACAGCTCTGCTACACAGTACACAGCTCTGCTACATGCAGGTTACACATACAGCTCTGCTACACAGTACACAGCTCTGCTACATGCAGGGTACACATACAGATCTGCTACACAGTACACAGCACTGCTACATGCAGGTTACACATACAGCTCTGCTACACAGTACACAGCCCTGCTACATGCAGGTTACACATACAGCACTGCTACACAGTACACAGCTCTGCTACATGCAGGTTACACATACAGCTCTGCTACACAGTACACAGCACTGCTACATGCAGGTTACACATACAGCTCTGCTACATGCAGGTTACACATACAGATCTGCTACACAGTACACAGCTCTCTACATGCAGGTTACACATACAGCTCTGCTACACAGTACACAGCACTGCTACATGCAGGTTACACACACAGCTCTGCTACATGCAGGTTACACATACAGCTCTGCTACACAGTACACAGCTCTGCTACATGCAAGTTACACATACAGCTCTGCTACACAGTACACAGCATGCTACATGCAGGTTACACATACAGCTCTGCTACACAGTACACCGCTCTGCTACATGCAGGTTACACATACAGCTCTGCTACACAGTACACAGCCGTGCTACATGCAGGTTGCACACACATCTCTACAGAGCTCTATTTGATGGCTACAGTTCTGTACACTCTACCAGCTACTGTGCACATCTGACCCATCCCACACACGTGACTCGTCACATGGTCATGACATCATCACAGGTCCTTTGCCTCTCCAGCAGCTAGCAGCTCCGTCAGGTGAAGAGTGTGTGTAGTAGGGCATATTTTGAGTTAGGGAGGACGGAGTTTTGGATGAGGGAGGACAGAGTTTTGGCTGATGTCTGAGGGAGGACAGAGTTTTGGCTGATGTCTGACGGAGTTTTGGCTGATGTCTGACGGAGTTTTGGCTGATGTCTGACGGAGTTTTGGATGAAGGAGGACAGAGTTTTGGCTGATGTATGAGGTCTGATGGAGTTTTGGCTGATGTCTGAGGGAGGACGGAGTTTTGGATGAGGGAGGATGGCATTTTGGATGAGGGAAGACGGAATTTTGTCTAAAGTCTGAGGTAGGAGGGAGTTTTGCCTGACAGAGGATGGAGTTGTGGATGATGTCTGACGATGTCCTAATATGTATGCCGTACTGGGGGTTTCTGATTTCACTTGGGACAAAGTGGATGATCAAGTCAACCATTCAAGAACCGCTGGGTTGCTGGTCAAGACACGACCGCTAGATGACACCAGGAGCTCAGGCCTCTCGCTGCGACCCCTGCTGCCATGCCTCCTTACTCTGCTGCGACCTCTGCCCTCGTCAGAGACATTTAGGCCTCTGCCACTCCAAGTGCATTGTCTGGCACTTCTCTGTCTGACATAATGTTAGCTCAAATAATCAAATGTTAGATCAAATATTTTTTATTTTGCTACTAATACACGGTAAACAGAGCTTTGGAATATATCACTGCAACACTGCACGGCAATTAGGCCCTAATTTTTTTCTACTTTTACACAGCACAAAAGGCTTTTCAATAGATAAGTGCAACGATGAACGGGAAATATATTTTTATTTTGCCACTAATACATGGCAAACAGGGCTTTGGAATATATCACTGCACCGCTGAACGGCAATTTGGCCCTAATTTTTTCAACTTTTACACAACACAAAAGGCTTTTCATTAAATAGATAAGTGCAATAGTGAACAACGAATATATTTTAATTTTGCACTTATACAGTCGTGGCCAAAAGTTTTGAGAATGACACAACTATTAGTTTTCACAAAGTTTGCTGCTAAACTGTTTTTAGATCTTTGTTTCAGTTGTTTCTGTGATGTAGTGAAATATAATTACACGCACTTCATACGTTTCAAAGGCTTTTATCGACAATTACATGACATTTATGCAAAGAGTCAGTATTTGCAGTGTTGGCCCTTCTTTTTCAGGACCTCTGCAATTCGACTGGGCATGCTCTCAATCAACTTCTGGGCCAATTCCTGACTGATGGCAACCCATTCTTTCATAATCACTTCTTGGAGTTTGTCAGAATTAGTGGGTTTTTGTTTGTCCACCCGCCTCTTGAGGATTGACCACAAGTTCTAAATGGGATTAAGATCTGGGGAGTTTCCAGGCCATGGACCCAAAATTTCAACGTTTTGGTCCCCGAGCCACTTAGTTATCACTTTTGCCTTATGGCACGGTGCTCCATCGTGGTGAAAAATGCATTGTTCTTCACCAAACTGTTGTTGGATTGTTGGAAGAAGTTGCTGTTGGAGGGAGTTTTGGTACCATTCTTTATTCATGGCTGTGTTTTTGGGCAAAATTGTGAGTGAGCCCACTCCCTTGGATGAGAAGCAACCCCACACATGAATGGTCTCAGGATGCTTTACTGTTGGCAAGACACAGGACTGATGGTAGCGCTCACCTTTTCTTCTCCCCAAACAATCGGAAAGATGCTTCATCGGAGAATATGACTTTGCCCCAGTCCTCAGCAGTCCATTCACCATATTTTCTGCAGAAGATCAATCTGTCCCTGATGTTTTTTTTGGAGAGAAGTGGCTTATTTGCTGCCCTTCTTGACACCAGGCCATCTTCCAAAAGTCTTCGCCTCACTGTGCGTGCAGATGCGCTCACACCTGCCTGCTGCCATTCCTGAGCAAGCTCTGCACTGGTGGCACTCCGATCCCGCAGCTGAATCCTCTTTAGGAGACGATCCTGGCGCTTGCTGGACTTTCTTGGACGCCCTGAAGCCTTCTTAACAAGAATTGAACCTCTTTCCTTGAAGTTCTTGATGATCCTATAAATTGTTGATTGAGGTACAATCTTAGTAGCCACAATATCCTTGCCTGTGAAGCCATTTTTATGCAACGCAATGATGGCTGCATGCGTTTCTTTGCAGGTCACCATGGTTAACAATGTAAGAACAATGATTTCAAGCATCACCCTCCTTTTAACAGGTCAAGTCTGCCATTTTAACAGCTTGCCGTCACACTAACGCCGAAAGGCGTGAGTGGGGCGGCTCTCCCAGGTCTCGATGACGCCAACAGGCGTCATCTCGTGAGACCCGAGATCTCCTGTGAATGCGCGCTCACAGGAGCGCGCGTTCACAGGATCGCGAAGTAAACAAGTTGATCTACAGCCTGCCAGCAGCGATCATTCGCTGGCAGGCTGTAGATGCGATTTTTTTAACCCTAGAAAGGTATATTAGACACTGTTTTGTTAACAGCATCTGATATACCTGCTACCTGGTCCTCTGGTGGTCCCTTTTGCTTGGATCGACCACCAGAGGACACAGGCAGCTCTGTAAGTAGCACCAAGCACCACACTACACTACACCCCCCCTGTCACTTAATAACCCCTGATCACCCCATATAGACACCCTGATCACCCCACTGTCATTGATCACCCACCTGTAAGGCTCCATTCAGACGTCCGTATGTGTTTTGCGGATCCACAAAACACGGACACCGGCAATATGCTTTCCGCATTTTCCGGATCCGCACATTGCCAGAACTATATAGAAAATGCCTTTTCTTGTCCGCAATTGCGGACAAGAATAGGACATGTTCTATATTTTTGCGGAACGGAAGTGCGGACCCGGAAGTGTAGATCCGCAATTCCGGATCCAAGCGGGACAAAGTCTGTCCCCATAGAAATGAATGAGTCCGCATTTCCGTTCCGCAAAATGCGGAACAGAATTGCGGATGTGTGAATGGGGCCCTAAGGGTCCCTTATCACCGCTAGTTAGTTAGCTACTTGTTAGGTAGTTAGCGCCCAGCCCACCGCACTGCAGTCACTGATTAGCGTCATCGCTGTCGCTAATCAGCACTAGTACTATATAGTATCTGTAAGTGATCAAGACTGATCGCAATCAGATCTATATCAGTACATTAGGGTCACCTTAGGCTCTACAAATAACGCAGTGTTCGCCCGATCAGGCTTGATCTTGTGCGCACACTTGCGTTCAGTCCGCCCCACCGCAGTGACAGAATTTTTTTTTTTATGATCACTGCAAAAACACCGTAAAATCGCTGCGGCGCTATAAAGATCACTTTTGAGCTTTTTGGATCTTTATTAGCGATCGCAGCTTTTTTTTTTTTTGCACATTTTTTGACAGATTTTTTCATCCACATTGATGTACCATGTGATTGGAGCATGTGATCTGGCATCACCAAAGGTCCTTTAGCCCACAACTCATCATACCGGGAACTTCGCGAATAAGAGGAGAAGGTGAGTTAATTTGTTTATTTTTTTTAACCCCTCCAGCGCTATTTTACTAAGCATTCTGTATTCAGAATGCTATTATTTTCTCTAATAACCATGTTATAAGGGAAAATAATACAATCTACACTACAACTAACCCAAACCTGAACTTCTGTGAAGAAGTTCGGGTCTGGGTACCACAGTCGGTTTTTTATCACGCGCGTGCAGAACACATTGCACCCGCGCGATAAAAACTGAACATCGGAACGCAATCGCAGTCAAAACTGACTGCAATTGCATTCCTACTCGCGCGGGTTTGCCGCAACACACCGGGACGCATCCGGACCTAATCCGGACACGCTCGTGTGAACCCAGCCTTACGCTCCCCACACCTTTACCAAGGTTGTGCCTCCGGTCGTTGCCAAACTCAGGCTTCAAGGGCTAGAATTCGTGCCATATCTGTCACAACCAGACAGTTGAGAAGCTCTGACAGGAGCTTTCCAGATCCTCCTCCTTGAGTTTCTTTGATTTGGTTAAGTTCCTTATCTCGTTAGTCTATCTCAGCTGTCATGCAGTTGGACTGATTGCTTCCCTTTAAGTTCCTCCCCATGATGCATTAGGTTGCGGCTTATACAACTTCCTGGAGTGTGTGTGCTTGCTGTTTCTATTTCCCAGTCCTCTGCAAGATAAGTGCTGTTCCTTTATTTGTGATTTTCTGTCTGCTGGATTTTCAGGTGACCCTGACTCCCTCCGTGTCTAGTGTAGGGAGCCGGTGGTCGTGTCCCCTCACTATTGTAGGGTCTTCAGGTATTAGATAGCCGAGGTACGTGGATATGCGCCCATCCACCTTTGGGGTGTTCGCATAGGCTGAGCAATTAGGGAGAGTGGCAGGTCTCATGTAGGGGTCTCCCTTTTGTTCCTTAGTTGTGGATCCAGTGAGTCATTATTGTATTGCATTGTCTTGTTTCCTGTACACCATCCGTGACATTATAAGCCGCCTAAACCGTCTCAAGCATGGATCCGGTTTCACTTTTGGCTGAGCGCTTCCAGGGTCTTTCATTGGAGGTAGCTGATCTCCGTAAGACTTTTTCTCAGTTTCAAGTGACCGGTTCAGCTTGCGTTCATGGAGTTTGTTCTGAGCCTAAGATCTCGCTCCCGGATACGTTCTCCGGGGGTAGTGAGTATTTTGTGCGTTTTAGAGAGGCTTGCAAACTCCATTTTCGCCTTCTTCCCCATTCCTCTGGTGATGAAGAACGGAGGGTGGGGATCATTATATCGCTGCTCAGGGGTAACGCTCAATCCTGGGCCTTTTCGCTGCCGGAGGGGGCACGGCCCCTCCGTTCAGTGGATGAATTCTTTTTAGCCCTGGGTCAGATATATGATGATCCGGATCGTATTGCTCTGGCTGAGTCTAGACTACGTCTGTTATGCCAGGGTAAACAATCCGCAGAGATATACTGCTCAGAATTTCGGAGATGGGCAGCTGATACTGGTTGGAATGATGCTGCACTCCGAAGTCAATTTTGCCATGGTCTTTCAGAGGGATTGAAAGATGCATTTGCCTTTCATGAGAGACCTACCTCCTTGGATTCTGCTATGTCTCAGGCCGTTTGTATTGACAGGCGTCTTAGAGAGAGAGGAGAGATCTCTCCTTCCTGTCATACTCAGTCCCGGGACAGTGCAGCGGTCTCTTTCTGTGCGCAGGGGTCTCAGTCGCTGTCAGCCCCTTCTGAGCAGGAGCCCATGCAGCTGGGGTTGATTCCCCCTGACAATAGAAGATTCAGCCCGCATGGGAGGGTTTGTTTTTGTTGTGGAGGTATAAATCATTTGGCAAATGTTTGTCCCTCTAGGAGATTCAGGCAGTCTTCTGGGAGTAATAAAGAAACAAAAAGGAAAAAGTCTTTTAAAAATGTTCCGTCTGTTACTATTGGCAGGGTTGAGGCGGAAATTGAAGGTTTTCCGTTTGCTTGTAGTTCCCGTTTTGTCCTGCCTGCTAGGGTGGCGCTAGAGAGCAAGAGCATTTTTTGTGAGATTTTTGTGGATAGTGGAGCAGCTGTCAATCTCATTGATAATCAATTTGCAATAACTCATGGTTTCCAGGTATGCACTTTGGGAAAGGATATTCCTGTTTTTGCTATTGATTCCGCTCCACTTTCTCAGAAATCATTAAAGGGCATAGTTCACAATATCCGTTTAATTGTGAGTGATGCTCATGTTGAGGATGTGTCATGTTTCGTCCTTAGCGGTTTGCCTACTCCTCTAGTGTTGGGGCTACCCTGGCTCACTAAACATAACCCCACCATTGATTGGCAAGCGAGGCAAATAAATGGTTGGAGTGACTTTTGCAGAGAGAATTGCCTCATGACATCTGTTTCTGAGGTTTCTACTAAGACTGTACCACCTTTCCTCTCTGAATTTTCGGATGTCTTCTCTGAGAGTGGAGTTCAGGATTTGCCCCCGCACAGGGAGTACGATTGCCCTATTAATCTCATCCCAGGCGCCAAGCTGCCTAAATCTCGTTTATACAATCTTTCCCAACCTGAGAGGGTCGCTATGCTTGCTTATATCTCTGAGAGTCTGAGAAAAGGACACATACGACCCTCGAAGTCACCTGTTGCCGCTGGTTTTTTCTTTGTTAAGAAAAAAGATGGTTCTTTAAGACCTTGTTCTGGATTTCAGGGAGCTGAACAGCATCACTATTCGTGACCCTTATCCGCTTCCTCTGATCCGGGACCTGTTTAACCAGGTTGTTGGGGCTAAAGTCTTTTCCAAATTAGACCTAAGAGGGGCATACAATCTGGTCAGGGTCAGAGAAGGAGACGAATGGAAGACTGCTTTCAATACCCCTGAGGGCCATTTTGAGAATTTGGTTATGCCTTTTGGTTTGATGAATGCCCCAGCCGTTTTTCAGCATTTCGTGAACAGCATTTTTTATCATTTAATGGGAAAATTTGTATTAGTGTATTTGGATGACATTTTGATTTTTTCTCCTGATTTCAAGACTCATAAGGAACATTTACGTCAGGTCTTGCTCATCCTGCGGGAGAATAAATTATACGCGAAACTGGAAAAATGTGTGTTTGCGGTTCCAGAAATTCAATTTCTGGGGTTTCTTCTCTCCGCTTCTGGTTTTCGCATGGACCCCGAGAAGGTCCGCGCTGTGCTTGAGTGGGAGCTTCCTGAGAATCAGAAGGCGCTGATGCGTTTTTTGGGCTTTGCCAATTATTACAGGAAATTTATTTTGAATTATTCCTCTGTTGTTAAAACCACTCACTGATATGACCAGAAAGGGGGTAGATTTTTCTTCCTGGTCGGTAGAGGCGCGTAAGGCCTTTTCTAATATCAAGGAGAGTTTTGCTTCCGCTCCCATCCTGGTACAACCTGATATTTCGTTACCCTTCATAGTTGAGGTTGATGCTTCTGAGGTAGGGGTGGGTGCGGTCTTGTCTCAGGGTTCCTCTCCTGCCAAATGGCAACCATGTGCCTTTTTCTCGAAGAAACTCTCCTCCGCAGAGAGAAATTATGATGTGGGAGATAGGGAATTGTTGGCCATCAAGTTGGCTTTTGAGGAATGGCGCCATTGGCTAGAGGGAGCCAGACACCCTATTACCGTGTTTACTGACCATAAAAATCTGGCCTACTTGGAGTCAGCCAAGCGTCTGAACCCGAGACAGGCCAGATGGTCTTTGTTCTTTTCAAGGTTTAATTTTGTTGTCACGTTCCGCCCTGGGGTTAAGAATGTGAAGGCAGATGCCCTGTCACGTTGTTTTCCGGGAGGTGGGAATTTTGAAGACCCGGGTCCCATTTTGGCTGAAGGTGTGGTGGTCTCTGCTCTTTTTCCTGAATTGGAGGCAGAGGTGCAGGCAGCCCAGTCAGAGGCTCCTGATCTTTGTCCTCCTGGGAGGTTGTTTGTGCCTCTCGCTTTGAGACACAAGATTTTTAAGGAACACCACGATACGGTCCTTGCTGGGCACCCGGGGGCAAGAGCCACACTGGATCTCATCGCTCGGAGATTCTGGTGGCCTGCGCTTCGTAAGTCGGTTGAGGGTTTTGTGGCAGCTTGCGAGACTTGCGCTCGTGCCAAAGTCCCTCATTCACGGCCATCAGGTCCTCTCCTTCCCTTTCCCATTCCTTCCCGTCCTTGGACACATCTGTTCATGGACTTTATAACAGACTTGCCTCGTTCCTCGGGGAAGACTGTGATTCTGGTGGTGGTGGACCGTTTTAGCAAAATGGTGCATTTCATCCCTTTTCCTGGTTTGCCCAATGCTAAGACGCTGGCGCAGGCATTTATTGACCACATTGTCAAATTGCATGGTATTCCTTCAGACATAGTCTCTGATAGGGGCACGCAGTTTGTTTCCAGATTCTGGAAGGCTTTCTGTTCTCGCTTGGGGGTTCGGTTGTCATTCTCTTCTGCTTTCCACCCGCAGTCGAATGGCCAGACGGAGCGCGTCAATCAGAATCTGGAGACATACCTGCGCTGTTTTGTGGCGGAGAATTAGGAGGATTGGTGTTCTTTTTTGTCCCTTGCTGAGTTTGCTTTAAATAACCGTCGTCAAGAGTCCTCTGATAAGTCACCATTTTTTGGTGCATATGGGTTTCATCCGCAGTTTGGGACTTTCTCGGGAGAGGGGTCTTCTGGTTTACCTGATGAGGACAGATTCTCCTCGTCTTTGTCATCTATTTGGCAAAAGATTCAGGATAATCTAAAGAGCATGAGTTAGAGATATAAGCGTGTGGCAGATAAGAGACGTGTGCCTGGTCCGGACCTGAATGTTGGTGATCTGGTGTGGTTGTCTACCAAGAATATCAAATTGAAGGTTCCCTCCTGGAAGTTGGGTCCTAGGTTTATTGGGCCTTACAAGATCCTGTCTGTCATCAATCCTGTTGCCTACCGTCTTGATCTTCCTCAGACTTGGAAGATCCATAATGTTTTTCATAAGTCCTTATTGAAACCTTATGTTCAACCTATTGTACCCTCGCCTTTGCCTCCTCCTCCGATTATGGTTGATGGAAATCTTGAATTTCAGGTCTCTAGGATTGTGGATTCTCGTCTTGTCCGCGGTTCCCTCCAGTACCTCGTTCATTGGGAGGGTTATGGTCCTGAGGAGAGGATGTGGGTCCCAGTGACGGACATTAAGGCCACTCGTCTCATCAGGGCTTTCCATAGGTCCCATCCTGAGAAGGTGGGCCCTGAGTGTCCGGAGTCCACTCGTAGAGGGAGGGGTACTGTCACAACCAGACAGTTGAGAAGCTCTGACAGGAGCTTTCCAGATCCTCCTCCTTGAGTTTCTTTGTTTTGGTTAAGTTCCTTATCTCGTTAGTCTATCTCAGCTGTCATGCAGTTGGACTGATTGCTTCCCTTTAAGTTCCTCCCCATGATGCATTAGGTTGCGGCTTATACAACTTCCTGGAGTGTGTGTGCTTGCTGTTTCTATTTCCCAGTCCTCTGCAAGATAAGTGCTGTTCCTTTATTTGTGATTTTCTGTCTGCTGGAATTTCAGGTGACCCTGACTCCCTCCGGGTCTAGTGTAGGGAGCCGGTGGTCGTGTCCCCTCACTATTGTAGGGTCTTCAGGTATTAGATAGCTGAGGAACGTGGATATGCGCCCATCCACCTTTGGGGTGTTCGCATAGGCTGAGCAATTAGGGAGAGTGGCAGGTCTCATGTAGGGGTCTCCCTTTTGTTCCTTAGTTGTGGATCCAGTGAGTCATTATTGTATTGCATTGTCTTGTTTCCTGTACACCATCCGTGACAATATCTAGATGACTGGCTTTTAAAAGCCACCTCTCTAGATATTTTTCAAACCCATCTTCATCTGGCTCTCCAGACTCTCCAGCAGTTAGGCTGGCTGATTAATTGGGGAAAGTCCCAAATCCTACCTTACACTTCCAGGGTATTCCTGGGATTTATAGTGGATTCTCAGAGAATGACACTCTCTCTCTCCCCAGAAAGGAAAGATCGAGTCATAAGAGCCGCTCAGTTTCTCATGGCACCTCGTCGAGTGTCCATCAGAATACTGATGAAGATGTTGGGCCATATGTCAGCATCTGCAGAAGCAGTTCCTTGGGCCCTTTGGCACCTCCGTCCACTTCAAGAGGAAGTGTTAGCAGTCTGGAACCACAACCCCAAGGGGTTGGACAAGACTCACTCCCTGTCTGTCAAAGTCCGGTCCTCACTCAAATGGTGGAGGAACCTATCAGATGGGAGGTCCTTGATTCAACCTCGTTGGATCACGTTGACCACAGACGCCTCCCTTCTAGGTTGGGGAGCCCATCTGGAAAACAGTCCAGTACAAGGTATCTGGACTCCACAGGAGAGGCTTCTCTCGTCCAATATGAGAGAACTAAGAGCTGTACGTCTAGCTCTTTATCACTTTGCTCCTCTCATCCGCGGAAAGGTGGTGAGAGTCCGTTCGGACAGCACGACTGTGGTCGCTTACGTCAACAGACAGGGAGGTACGAGATCTCAACCTCTTCTCCTGTAAGTTGGTCTAATTCTCTCTTGGGCAGAGCTCAGTCTATCCCACCTTTCCGCTGTTCACATCAGGGGAGATCTCAACATAGTTGCGGATCGACTCAGCCGGGGTCTACCCATTCCAGGCGAATGGTCACTGAACAGAGACATCTTCTCCAAGATCACTCTACAGTGGGGCACTCGAGAGATCGACTTAATGGCGACCCGGTTGAACGCGAAGGTGGACAAGTTCTGCTCCCTCTATAAGGAGGACAACCAGGGCCGGACTGAGAACCCTCAGGGCCCCCGGGCAAAATAAATCAAGGGCCCCCTTACAGGCCCCACCCATGTTCTGCTGCAAGCCCCACCCTTGTCCCGCCTCCAGCCACACCCTACACAATCTTTAATAAGATTTCAAAGTTAAAGCGACACAAAAGGCACCCAGACCACTTCAGCTCATTGAAGTGGTCTGGGTACAGTGTCCCTTTTGCAAATCGAGCTGCAATGTTATAGAGAAACTGCATTGTTTACGTTCCAGCAATAAGTCAGCCTCTAGTGGCTGGCAGCCACCTGAGGGCTTCCTGGATTAAAACAGACCTTTGGTCTGGTATCTGACGCTGGACATCCTCACACTCTGCATGATGACCTCCAGGGTCAGATTTTTCCCCATAGGAAAGCATTGATTCAATGCTTTCGTATGGGGTGATCTAATCTCAGCGTCCATTAGTGAGCCTCTGTTAGAAGCAGTGTGGGCATAACTACTGTGAAGGGGGCACATATCTGGGCATAACTACTGTGAAAGGGGGGGAGACCCTTCACAGTAGTTATTAATCCCTTTCAGCAGTCCCCCCTTCAGTGAATGGGGGACTGCTGAAACGGGTTAATAACTACTGTGAAGGGCCTAGCCGTCTGGGCAACCCCACAGATCGTCCCCCCCCACCCACCTTGTACTTGTTCCACTGATCTGCTACTTGCGGGCTGCATGGGAATGAGTTCAGTCACTTCAGTGCGCAATCCCATCCTGCGGCGCGTGATCCCACGAGACCCGTGACCTACAGCGGCGGGTCTTGCGGGATCACGCGCTGCAGGACGGGATTGCCCACCGAAGTGACTGAACTCATTCCCGCGCAGCCCACAAGTAGCAGAACAATTACAAGAGGAGTGGGGAATAGCCAAATTAAAAAATATTTTGAACCAAAAGGTGTTATGGGGGCTCTGTGGATGGCACTGTTGTGGGGGCTCTGTGGATGGCACTGTTGTGGGGGCTCTGTGGATGGCACTGTTGTGGGGGCTCTGTGGATGGCACTGTTGTGAGGGGGGGCTCTGTGGATGGCACTGTTGTGAGGGGGGGCTCTGTGGATGGCACTGTTGTGAGGGGGGGATCTGTGGATGGCACTGTTGTGAGGGGGGATCTGTGGGTGACACATATATAGCACCTTATGCTATATATGTGTCATCCACAGATCCCCCCATAACAGTGTCCCTGTGAGTGAATGATCCCCAATACAGGGTCTGGGGGCTGGCATCTGGTGTTATAATGGCAGCGGGACCCGGTGCAGTCACTGTATTCTATTACACCGGGCCCCGCTCACTGTAATACTAATATTCATATGTGAACAACTTGAAATCCTCTGCGATCCTCTCCCTCTGAGCTCTCTGTACTCACAAACTCAGTAGCAGGCCGGGCGGCAGCGCAACTCACTGACGTCACGCGCCTGCTCCTCCCACTTTATGAATGAAGCAGGTGGAGCCAGTGGCGTTGCTAGGTCTGGTGTCACCCTGTGCGGTAGAAAATGGTGTCACCCCCACCCCCGAAGCAATAATTTTTTAGCCATATATGGGGGCTATGGTGGTGCTGCTGCCATAGGGGGCATCCGTTAGCTCAGCAGACCCCCCCCTAGCAGTCAGAGCCTGGTCTCGGGAGGGGCACTTCCAGATTATTTTCTGTCCACCACCACAAAACAATGGTGCTTATAGAACAGACTACACAGTGTAGCGGTATACTGTATATTGTGTGGCACAGTGTAGAGGTATACTGTATATTGTGTGGCACAGTGTAGAGGTATACTGTACATTGTGGGGCACAGTGTAGAGGTATACTGTACATTGTGTGGCACAGTGTAGAGGTATACTGTATATTGTGTGTCACAGTATAGCGGTATACTGTATATTGTGTGGCACAGTGTAGCGGTATACTGTATATTGTGTGGCACAGTGTAGAGGTATACTGTATATTGTGGGGCACAGTGTAGCAGTATACAGTATATTGTGTGGCACAGTGTAGAGGTATACTGTACATTGTGTGGCACAGTGTAGCGGTATACTGTATATTGTGTGGCACAGTGTAGCGGTATACTGTATATTGTGTGGCACAGTGTAGAGGTATACTGTATATTGTGTGGCACAGTGTAGCGGTATACTGTATATTGTGTGGCACAGTGTAGCGGTATACTGTATATTGTGTGGCACAGTGTAGCGGTATACTGTATATTGTGTGGCACAGTGTAGAGGTATACTGTATATTGTGTGGCACAGTGTTGCGGTATACTGTATATTGTGTGGCACAGTGTTGCGGTATACTGTATATTGTGTGGCACAGTGTAGAGGTATACTGTATATTGTGTGGCACAGTGTAGAGGTATACTGTATATTGTGTGGCACAGTGTAGCAGTATACTGTATATTGTGTGGCACAGTGTAGAGGTATACTGTATATTGTGTGGCACAGTGTAGAGGTATATTGTGGGGCACAGTGTAGCGGTATACTGTATATTGTGTGGCACAGTGTAGCGGTATACTGTATATTGTGTGGCACAGTGTAGCGGTATACTGTATATTGTGTGGCACAGTGTAGCGGTATACTGTATATTGTGTGGCACAGTGTAGCGGTATACTGTATATTGTGTGGCACGGTGTAGGCTATATGTGTATAACATAAACATATTTCATATGAAAACTTACAGTTACTTGGCTTGGCCCTTGGGGATCTCGGACACCACTAACAGTTTGGCCGGGGGCTCGACGGAGCTGATGTTGTGTTTCATCCTAATGAGAAAGATTTCATAATAAGGATTTGGAGAAGGGGCAGTGGGGTCGCAGAGCAGGGTGAGGCTGGTGCTGCTACTAGGGGGTCATACCATGGGGGAGTAATAAAGCCCACCATAATGCCCCCCCCTAGTAGAAATAATTCTCCTTTTAATGTGACAGTGCAAAAAATACCCCCTTGTAATGCCCCCAGTTGAGCTAATGACCCCATAGGGCCTCCATAATGTCCCAGTATAAAATACCCCTATATAGTGCCCCCAGTAAATTCCCCCATAGTGCTCCTCTCCCCCCTTCCTGCTAGTGCCCCCCATAATGTACCAGTATAAAATGCCCCATATATAGTGCCCCAGTAGATGCCCTCAGTGTCCGGCCTAGTGTCCCCCATAATGCCCCCCAATAATGTGCCAGTAAGTGTCCCCATAGATGCCCCCCATCATGTGCCAGTATCAAGTGCCTCTCTCCTCCCCCCCACATGTCCCAGTATCATAGTGCCACCCCCCCCCAATGTGCCAGTATCAAGTGCCTCTCTCCTTCCCACCCCCATGTGCCAGTATCATAGTGCCAAACCCCCCATGTGCCAGTATCAAGTGCCTCTCTTCCCCCCATGTCCCAGTATCATAGTGCCATCCCCCCCCCCCCCAAAAAAAAAGTGCCAGTATCAAGTGCCTCTCTCCTTCCCCCCCATGTGCCAGTATCATAGTGCCAACCCCCCCATGTGCCAGTATCAGGTGCCAAACCCCCCCCATGTGCCAGTATCAGGTGCCAACCCCCCCCATGTGCCAGTATCAGGTGCCTCTCTCCTTCCCCTCCCCATGTGCCAGTATCAGGTGCTAACTCCCCCCCCATGTGCCAGTATCAGGTGCCTCTCTCCTTCCCCCCCATGTGCCAGTATCCTAGTGCCAACCCCCCTCCCCCCCTCCCCATGTGTCAGTATCAGGTGCCAACCCAACCCCCCTCCCCCATGTGCTAGTATCAGGTGCCAAACCCCCCCATGTGCCAGTATCAGGTGCCTCTCTCCATCCCCCATCCCCCATGTGCCAGTATCAAGTGCCTCCCGCTCCCCCCATGGCAGTAACAGTCGGGTATTAAAAAAAAAAAAAACACTTATACTTACCTCCATGTCAGCGATGCGATGCAGCCTCTTCCTGTGTCCCGCCCTGTATGTCCATATATGGAGTCAGTGCTTGTATTTCAGAAAAATTTCTGCTGGGATTCAAACCCACGACCTACTGTATCACAGGCAAAGCACCTAACCACACGACCATAAGAAAGGCACTGACACTGACTGAAAAAATATGAGACTTCTACTGTTATAGCTGGCTAAGTGTACATCTATACACATGACTGTGCCCTAACACACCCAGCACTGCTATATCTCTATATGACAGCTGTCCCAGCACACTCAGCTCTACTATATCTCTATATATGACAGCTGCCCCAGCACACCCAGCTCTGCTACATCTATAGACATGACAGCTGCCCAAACACACCCAGCACTGCTATATCTCTATATGACAGCTGTCCCAGCACACTCAGCTCTGCTATATCTCTATATATGACAGCTGCCCTAGCAAACCCAGCTCTAGTACATCTATACACATGACAGCTGCCCAAACACACCCAGCACTGCTATATCTCTATATGACAGCTCTCCCAGCACACTCAGCTCTCCTATATCTCTATATATGATAGCTTCCCCAGCACACCCAGCTCTGCTACATCTAATACACATGACAGCTGCACCAGCACACTCAGCTCTACTATATCTCTATATATGACAGCTGCCCCAGCACACCCAGCTCTGCTACATCTATATATCTCTAAGTATTGCTATACAGTAGATATATAGAGATATAGCAGAGCTGAGTGTGCTGGGGCAGCTGTCATGTGTATATATGTAGCAGAGCTGGGTGTGTTTGGGCAGCTGTCATGTGTATAGATGTAGCAGAGCTGGGTTTGCTGTGGCAGCTGTCATATATAGAGATATAGTAGAGCTGAGTGTGCTGGTGCGCTGGTGCAGCTGTCATGTGTATTAGATGTAGCAGAGCTGGGTGTGCGTGGGAAGCTATCATATATAGAGATATAGCAGAGCTGAGTGTGCTGGGACAGCTGTCATATAGAGATATAGCAGTGCTGGGTGTGTTAGGGCACAGTCATGTGTATAGATGTACACTTAGCCAGCTATAACAGTAGAAGTCTCATATTTTTTCAGTCAGCTTCAATGCCTCTCTTATGGCCGGAGGCAATCCAGGAAGCCTTTTTATCTCAAGGCTTGGCTCCTCCATCCTTTGTCACCATCCACTCCACGAGGGCAATATCCGCTTCCTTTGCAGAAAAAAATCTAGTTCCACTAGAACAGATTTGTGCTGCGGCTTCCTGGAGCTCCCACAGCACTTTCATTAGACATTATCGCCTAGACTCTAGGCGCTCGGAGGGTGTAGCATTCTGTCTGCCGCCCTCTCATAAAAAAAAAAAAAAAAAAAGAGGGGACGGTATTATGTACCTGTGGAAAGGCTGTCCCAATTTGTTGTGTTGCTTGCTAGGTCCCCACTTGTGCTGCTGGTTAGGACGTAAGGGAAGCGTTAATTTAACGTAAATTTGTTTTCCCTTAGTCCTAACAGCAGCACACACATTTCCAACCCTGTGTGTGCTGCTGTCTTGTTTCTACTTGTTATAAAGCACTGAGGTATGGGCAGTCTGCCCTTTATAGGAGTGGGTTTTCTACAAATTATTTAATTATTGTTTGGTAGGAAATTTTTTATCATCAAAAATTCCACCTGTCCTACTAGTTTCACAGGGGAGAACTCCCCACTTGTGCTGCTGTTATGACTAAGGGAAAACAAATTTACGTAAAAAATTAACGCTTCAGCATCCGTATGCTCAATATAAGGCCTCATGCACACGACCGTGCCGTTTTTTGCGGTCCACAAAACGCGGATCCGCAAAAAACGGAAGGAACCCGTGTTGACTTCCGCAATTTGCGGAACGGAACGGGCGCCGACGATATAAATGCCTATTCTTGTCCGCAAAGCGCGGACAAGAATAGGACATGTTATATTTTTTTTAGCGGGGCCGTGGAACGGAGCCACAGATGCGGACAGCACACGGAGTGCTGTCCGCATCTTTTGTGGCCCCATTGAAATGAATGGGTCCGCATCCGGCGGCTCGGATGCGGACCCAAACAACGGTTGTGTGCATGAGGCCTAAGGAGAATAGCAGAAACTCCTAATGCTGGCCATACATGTAATGATTGCGGAGACCCTCAAATGCCAGGGCAGTACAAACACCCCACAAATGACCCCATTTTGGAAAGAAGACACCCCAAGGTATTCGCTATGGGGCACCCCAAAACACATTGCCCTACTTCTTCTGAGTACGGCGATACCACATGTGTGACACTTTTTTGCAGCCTAGGTGCGCAAAGGGGCCCAAATTCCAATGAGTACTTTTAGGATTTCACAGGGCATTTTTACGCATTTGGATTCCAAACTGCTTCTCACGCTTTAGGGCCCCTAAAATGCCAGGGCAGTATAAATACCCCACAAGTGAGCCCATTTTAGAAAGAAGACACCCCAAGGTATTCCGTGAGGGGCATGGTGAGTTCATATAAAATTTTATTTTTTGTCACAAGTGAGTGGAATATGAGACTTTGTAAGAAAAAATAAATAAATCAATTTCCGCTAACTTGTGCAAAAAAAAAAAATCTTCTATGAACTCGCCATGCCCCTCACAGAATACCTTGGGGTGTCTTCTTTCCAAAATGGGGTCACTTGTGGGGTATTTATACTGCCCTGGCATTTTAGGGGCCCTAAAGCGTGAGAAGTAGTTTGGAATCCAAATGCGTAAAAAATGCCCTGTGAAATCCTAAAGGTACTCATTGGAATTTGGGCCCCTTTGCGCACCTAGGCTGCAAAAAAGTGTCACACATGTGGTATCGTCGTACTCAGGAGAAGTAGAACAATGTGTTTTGTGGTGTATTTTTACATATACCCATACTGTGTGTAAGAAATATCTCTGTAAATGACAACTTTTTTTTTTTATATACAAAGTTGTCAATTTACAGAGATATTTCTTACACACAGTATGGGTATATGTAAAAATACACCCCAAAACACATTGCTTCTCCTGAGTACGGCGATACCACATGTGTGACACTTTTTTGCAGCCTAGGTGCGTAAAGGGGCCGAAAGTCCAACGAGTACCTTTAGGCTTTACAGGGTTGCTCACAATTTAGCCCCGCCCAAAATGCCAGAACAGTAAACACACCCCACAAATGACCCCATTTCGGAAAGTAGACACCCCAAGGTATTCACTGAGGGGCATAGTGAGTCCGTGGGAGATTTATTTATTTTTTGCCAGAAGTTAGCAGAAATGGAAGCTTTATATATATTTTTTTTCTCAGAAAGTGTCATTTTCGCTAACTTGTGAAATTTTTTTTAATCATACATGAACTTACCATGCCCCTCCGCGAATACTTTGGGGTGTATTCTTTCTAAAATGGGGTCATTTGGGTGGTATTTATACTATCCTGGCATTCTAGCACCTCAAGAAACATGACAGGTGCTCAGAAAGTCAGAGCTGCTTCAAAATGCGGAAATTCACATTTTTGTACCATAGTTTGTAAATGCTATAACTTTTGCGCACACCAATAAATATACACTTATTGGAATTTTTTTTATCAAAGACATGTAGCACAATAAATTCTGACACAAACTTGTATAGAAATGTAATTATATTTGAACAATTTAACCAGAGAAAGATAAAAATACACTTTTTTTTAGAAAATTGCGGCCTATTTTGATTAATATCGGAAAAACGAAAAATCTTAGCAATCAAATACCACCAAAAAATAGCTGTATTTGTGAGAAGAAAAGGAGGTAAAATTCATTTGGGTGCCAAGTTGCATGAACGAGCAATAAACCGTTAAAGTTGTGAAGTGCCGATTTGTAAAAAAGGGCCTGGTCACTAGGGGGGTATAAACCTGTGGTCCTTAAGTGGTTAACCCAATCAGCCTGACATAATGATCTCCAGCCTTGTGCTCGTCAACATTCTCACCTGAGTTAACAAGACGATTACTGAAAGGATCTCAGCAGGTCCTATAATGACAGCAATGAAATGCAGTGGAAAGGTTTTTTTTGGGATTAAGTTAATTTTCATGACAAAGAAGGACTATGCAATTCATCTGATCACTCTTCATAACATTCTGGAGTATATGCAAATTGCTATTATAAAAACTTAAGCAGCAACTTTTCCAATTTCCAATATTTATGTAATTCTCAAAGCTTTTGTATACGGCAAACAGGGCTTTAGAAAATATCACTGCATCGCTGAACAGCAATTAGGCCCTAATTTTTTTTCTACTTTTACACAACACAAAAGACTTTTCAACAGATAAGTGCAACGTTGAACAGTGAATATATTAGAATTTTTCCACTAATACATGGCAAACAGGCCTTTAGAATATATCACTACATTGCTGAACGGCAATTAGGCCCTAATTTGTTTTAACTTTTACACAACACAAAAGGCTTTTCAGAAGATAAGTGCAATGCTGAATGGCAATATATTTTATTTCGCCACTAATACACGGCAAACAGGGCTTCAGAATATATCAATGCACCGCACAAGGGGCAAAATATATTTTTCTTTGCATTAATACACGGCAAAAAAGTGCTTTTACAACATATAACTGTACCGCTGAAGGTCAAACAAGTCGTACTCTAGTAATATTTTCCTTGTATTAGACCCTGTTAATGGCTGTATCAAACAGCACTTGCATCCCAAATAAAAGAACGGTTTGCTGAATACAGAGCTGTATAATGGCAATTTGGATCCCAGTCAGTGCACCAAAGTGAATAGGAATGTTCCTATTACCCAGTCTGTAACCTCCCTACTGTACCCTGTTCTACACAAATGCTGCGGAACGATTCCTCCCTATCTTTTCCCTGAACTTATAAATCATTTTTTCAGCACAAACAAGTCTTTCCTGTCACTGTTACTAGCGCCTGCTGATGTCTCTCCCTGCACTAAGTACACTGTAAAATGGCAGAATCTAAGATGGCTGCCGCTATTTATAGGGCTGTGACATCACAGGGCTAGCTGGCTGCTGATTGGCTTTATGCATGGCATTATGGGTGATCCCACCTTCCTAGAGTTCCTTTATCCATATCCTTACACGTGCAGCAGCCATTTCAGGAAAAAATGTGATTCGTTACCACAAAGCGTAAGAAATTTGGCTTCGGTGCGAATAAAAATTTTCCTTTTTGATTTTTCATTTTTTACTTTAATCATGGCATAACCCTTTCAAGGTTTGTATGAAAGCACATAGAAAATTTTAGTGACAAGTGATAATTTCTTTTAATTACCAAAAGACGTATATTATCTCATAAATAATTTTGTCTTGGTTAGACCCATATTTTTGTAATATTAAAATAAAATTCCACACACTTGAATTGAGACAGAATTTTAAAAATTCCTCTCTATAATAAAACTCATAGTAAATGCTCCCAGTATTCAAGGGCTGCTGCTATTTAGTGTATGTGCCATCTCTTTTGTAAGGCTTAATCAGTTATTACTTCCTTCCCCTTCAGAGGAAGCTGTAACCTTTCTTTGTCCACTAGCAATCTCAGAGGCCTTCAGTGTTCACAATAGTCCATTGTTAGTGGACATTGAATTCCATGATCTAAGCTCTATTTTAAATGCATAAGAATGACATGCTTGTTACTGGTAGCGTCTAAATTCCAGAGAATCCGTCCTAAGAGTTGAGAGATGTAGAAACCGGGCTTTGAGTTGTTTTCAAGGGTCTGACAACACAATAAGTTTTCGCTTCCTGAAAAAAAAAAATCTCCTTGGGTAGATAACACTTTCTAGCATATACAACAGAAAGTTGAAAGGACGTGGATGAGTCACTTTTATAATTTTCATTTTTAGATCGTAATATTTCAGAATTAAAAACCCAGCAAAATTAAACCTATGCCTGGCCAGTTGTCCCACCATAACAACTTTTTATACATACTGTATGTTTTAAACTCTTTTCTAAATTTTTTTTATACCATCCTACATTGATTTTTTTGCCTACTGGTTTAGAAAACCGACCACAACACACAAGGTTACAGAGTTAAAACAAATACATTCACCGTATTTGCCCGAGTGCAATACATGCAGTGTATGACTACACATTACAATTGAATATAAAGGCACAAGGTTGTGCATATCTACAGCATTGCAATCACATTTTTGTTTGCATGGCCCCAAATGTTTTTGGTTGAATAATTTTTATAAATATGCTCTTTTTGCAAAAAAAAAACTGTTTATTGTTGGTGGGTCCAGTTTCTGTACAGAGTCCTATAACCTGTATTACACCTGCAGGCAGTCTGGCAGATCATCACTAACGTTCATAGTAACGCTTGTTGACGATGATCAGCATGTGTAATACACTCCTAAAGGTGCCGCCGATACCCGATGAAACAGGCAACCACAATTTTTATTCAGGCTTAAAATCATTGTTTCCCGGCGGCAGATCATGCTGTCTAATCATGGTCTAATGCCAGGAAACACTGATTCTGGATGGGGATGAGCTATGACATTAGCAATTGCTCCTCCCCATACTGTGGTGTAGATCGCTGTATGTAGCAGCTATCTCCTCTGCTGATGAGCTGTCACGCTCTAGTGCGGGAGGGAAACCCCCACACCGAACGTAGGATTTAAAGGGAAAAGGAAATAAGGCCTGAAAACTAAAGAAGGAAGATGGACACCTCCTAGTGAAAACTCTAATCAAAGCCCTGACTGACTACCAGTATGAACAGACCCCAGAGGTAGGTGTGTTCATACACAGGAATACCTAAGGTCCTATCGACCCCTAAAGGACCCTGGCGTTAATGACAGGAAATAAGACATCCTGTTCTTCCAAAAGGAGTCCTTTTGGAATTCCAGCTATCCACAGGTCCAACTGAAGCTATAAACCGCACAGCATTGTGGAGAGACAACTATAAATAGGGAAGGTAAATGACAGGATGTACTGTCACATGATATACCGTCCTCCTCTGACACTTTGGGTGAAGATACACCTGAGTTTAGGTCTGGGGACAAACCCATGCAGTTAGGGGGAGCTACTCCTGGATCTGCTTTTAAGTATACTGGTCATAAGAAGAGAGTGTGCTTTTTCTGCGGACAGGAGGGACATTTTTTGGATGTATGTCCATACATTCAGCGTAAAAAAAAAGGGAGGTTTAATTCCCATCTCACTCTTGGAGGGATGAGAGGAGAGTCAGAAAATGTGCATTTGTCTTTGACTGGTAGTTCCCGATTTCTCCTGACTGCTGAGGTGGCGCTAATGTCAAAAACTGTGGGGATTGAGGTGTTTATTGACAGTGGGGCAGGGGAAAACCTGATTGATGCTCAGTTCATCCGTATGCTTGGTTGTCAAAGAGTGCATTCGAGAAAAACATTTCCATTTTTTTTAATTGATTCTGCACCTCTAGCTCAGAAGTGTTTATCGCTAGTGGTGCATGATATCTGATTATGAATGGGTGACTTTCATTAGGAATTTATCTCGTGTTTTGTGTTGGAGGGTCTCCCTGCTCCAGTGGTTTTGGGTTTGCCATGGTTGAACAAACACAATCCAACCATTGATTAACAAGTTAGAGAGATTCTGAATTGGGGTGATTATTGTGTTGACAATTGTCTTAATACATCTTTTTCTGTTTTAACTACTAAGACATTGCCTTAATTTATATCAGATTTTGCCAACGTTTTTTTCTGAGAGTGAATGCCAGGATTTTCCTCCACATCGTGGGGCTAAATTGCCCAAATCTAGGTTGCATAACCTTTCTGAACCTGAAAGACTGGCCATGAGAGAGTATATTACTGGCTAAAGGACCTAAGACCTTCCAAATCTCCTGTGGCAGCAGGTTATTTTTTTGTTAAAAAAAAAAGATGTAGGTCTTTGGCCATGTCTGGATTTCCATTAACTCAATCGGATTACTGTCTGTGATCCTTACCTCCTTCTTTTGATTCCTGATTTGTTTAACCACCTCCGGACCGCCGTACGCAGCGACGCGTCCTGGAGGTGGTTGATTCCGTCTGGACGCGCCGGCGCGTCCTCTCGCGAGACGCGAGATTTCCTGTGAACGCGCGCACACAGGAGCGCGTTCACAGGATCAGAAGGTAAGCGAGTGGATCTCCAGCCTGCCAGCGGCGATCGTTCGCTGGCAGGCTAGAGATGTGTTTTTTTTTAACCCCTAACAGGTATATTAGACGCTGTCTTGATAACAGCGTCTAATATACCTGCTACCTGGTCCTCTGGTGGTCCCTTTTGTTTGGATCGACCACCAGAGGACACAGATAGCTCAGCAATATGTAGCACCACACTACACTACACCCCCCCCTGTCACTTATTAACCCCTTATTAGCCCCTGATCACCCCTGATCACCCCATATAGACTCCCTGATCACCCCCCTGTCATTGATTACCCCCCTGTCATTGATCACCCCCCTGTAAAGCTCCATTCAGACGTCCGCATGATTTTGACGGATCCACTGATAGATGGTTCGGATCCGCAAAACGCATTCGGACGTCTGAATGGAGCCTTACAGGGGCGTGATCAATGACGGTGGTGATCACCCCATATAGACTCCCTGATCACCCCCCTGTCATTGATTACCCCCCCTGTCATTGATCACCCCCCTGTAAAGCTCCATTCAGAAGTCCGCATGATTTTTACGGATCCACTGATAGATGGATCGGATCCGCAAAACGCATACGGACGTCTGAATGGAGCCTTACAGGGGCGTGATCAATAACTGTTGTGATCACCCCATATAGACTCCCTGATCACCCCCCTGTCATTGATTACCCCCCTGTCATTGATCACACCCCTGTAAAGCTCCATTTAGACGTCTGCATGATTTTTACGGATCCACTGATAGATGGATCGGATCCGCAAAACGCATACGGACGTCTGAATGGAGCCTTACAGGGGCGTGATCAATGACTGTGGTGATCACCCCATATAGACTCCCTGATCACCCCCCTGTCATTGATTACCCCCCTGTCATTGATCACCCCCCTGTAAAGCTCCATTCAGACGTCCGCATGATTTTTACAGATCCACTGATAGATGGATCGGATCCGCAAAAGGCATACGGACGTCTGAATGGAGCCTTACAGGGGCGTGATCAATGACTGTGGTGATCACCCCATATAGACTCCCTGATCACCCCCCTGTCATTGATTACCCCCCTGTCATTGATCACACCCCTGTAAAGCTCCATTCAGACGTCCGCATGATTTTTACGGATCCACTGATAGATGGATCGGATCCGCAAAACGCATACGGACGTCTGAATGAAGCCTTATAGGGGGGTGATCAATGACAGGGGGGTGATCACCCCATATAGACTCTCTGATCACCCCCCTGTTATTGATCACCCCCCTGTAAGGCTCCATTCAGACATTTTTTTGGCCCAAGTTAGCGGAATTTTCTTTTTTTTTTCTTACAAAGTCTCATATTCCACTAACTTGTGTCAAAAAATAAAATCTCACATGAACTCACCATACCCCTCACGGAATCCAAATGCGTAAAATTTTTTAGACATTTATATTCCAGACTTCTTCTCACGCTTTAGGGCCCCTAGAATGCCAGGGCAGTATAAATACCCCACATGTGACCCCATTTCGGAAAGAAGACACCCCAAGGTATTCCGTGAGGGGCATATTGAGTCCATGAAAGATTGAAATTTTTGTCCCAAGTGAGCGGAAAGGGAGACTTTGTGAGAAAAAAAAATAATATATCAATTTCTGCTAACTTGTGCCAAAAAAAAAAAAATTCTATGAACTCGCCATGCCCCTCATTGAATACCTTGGGGTGTCTTCTTTCCAAAATGGGGTCACATGTTGGGTATTTATACTGCCCTGGCATTCTAGGGGCCCTAAAGCGTGAGAAGAAGTCTGGGATCCAAATGTCTAAAAATGCCCTCATAAAATGAATGTGGGCCCCTTTGCGTATCTAGGCTGCAAAAAAGTGTCACACATGTGGTATCGCCGTACTCAGGAGAAAATGGGCAATGTGTTTTGGGGTGTCATTTTACATATACCCATGCTGGGTGAGATAAATATCTTGGTCAAATGCCAACTTTGTATAAAAAAATGGGAAAAGTTGTCTTCTGCCGAGATATTTCTCTCACCCAGCATGAGTATATGTAAAAAGACACCCCAAAACACATTGCCCAACTTCTCCTGAATACGGCGATACCACGTGTGACACTTTTTTGCAGCCTAGGTGGGCAAAGGGGCCCACATTCCAAAGAGCATCTTTAGGATTTCACAGGTCATTTACCTACTTACCACAAATTAGGGCCCCTGGAAAATGCCAGGGCAGTATAACTACCCCACAAGTGACCCCAATTTGGAAAGAAGACACCCCAAGGTATTCCGTGAGGGGCATGGCGAGTTCCTAGAATTTTATATTTTTTGTCACAAGTTAGCGGAAAATGATTTTTACTTTTAATTTTTTTTCCTTACAAAGTCTCATATTCCACTAACTTGTGACAAATAATAAAAACTTCCATGAACTCACTATGCCCATCACGAAATACCTTGGGGTGTCTTCTTTCCAAAATGGGGTCACTTGTGGGGTAGTTATAGTGCCCTGGCATTCTAGGGGCCCAAATGTGTGGTAAGAAGTTTGAAATCAAAATGTGTAAAAAATGACCGGTGAAATCCGAAAGGTGCTCTTTGGAATATGGGCCCCTTTGCCCACCTAGGCTGCAAAAAAGTGTCACACATGTGGTATCTCCGTACTCAGGAGAAGTTGGGGAATGTGTTTTGGGGTGTTATTTTACATATACCCATGCTGGGTGAGAGAAATATCTTGGCAAAAGACAACCTTTCCCATTTTTTTATACAAAGTTGGCATTTGACCAAGATATTTATCTCACCCAGCATGGGTATATGTAAAATGACACCCCAAAACACATTCCCCAACTTTTCCTGAATACGGAGATACCACATGTGTGACACTCTTTTGCAGCCTAGGTGGGCAAAAGGGCCCACATTCCAAAGAGCACCTTTCGGATTTCACTGGCCATTTTTTACAGAATTTGATTTCAAACTCCTTACCACACATTTGGGCCCCTAGAATGCCAGGGCAGTATAACTACCCCACAAGTGACCCCATTTTGGAAAGAAGACACCCCAAGGTATTCCGTGAGGGGCATGGCGAGTTCCTAGAATTTTTTATTTTTTGTCACAAGTTAGTGGAATATGATTATTTATTTATTTATTTTTTCTTACAAAGTCTCATATTCCACTAACTTGTGACAAAAAATAAAAACTTCCATGAACTCACTATGCCCATCACGAAATACCTTAGGGTGTCTTCTTTCCAAAATGGGGTCACTTGTGGGGTAGTTATACTGCCCTGGCATTCTAGGGGCCCAAATGTGTGGTAAGGAGTTTGAAATCAAATTCTGTAAAAAATGGCTGGTGAAATCCGAAAGGTGCTCTTTGGAATATGGGCCCCTTTGCCCACCTAGGCTGCAAAAAAGTGTCACACATCTGGTATCTCCGTATTCAGGAGAAGTTGGGGAATGTGTTTTGGGGTGTCATTTTACATATACCCATGCTGGGTGAGAGAAATATCTTGGCAAAAGAACTTTTCCCATTTTTTTTATACAAAGTTGTCTTTTGCCAAGATATTTCTCTCACCCAGCATGGGTATATGTAAAATGACACCCCAAAACACATTCCCCAACTTCTCCTGAATACGGAGATACCACATGTGTGACACTTTTTTGCAGCCTAGGTGGGCAAAGGGGCCCACATTCCAAAGAGCACCTTTAGGATTTCACAGGGCATTTTTTACACATTTTGATTTCAAACTACTTCTCACGCATTAGGGCCCCTAAAATGCCAGGGCAGTATAATTACCCCACAAGTGACCCCATTTTGGAAAGAAGACACCCCAAGGTATTTCGAGATGGGCATAGTGAGTTCATGGAAGTTTTTATTTTTTGTCACAAGTTAGTGGAATATGAGACTTTGTAAGGGAAAATAAAATAAAAAAATCATGATTTTCCGCTAACTTGTGACAAAAAATAAAAAGTTCTATGAACTCACAATGCCCATCAGCGAATACCTTAGGGTGTCTAATTTCCGAAATGGGGTAATTTGTGGGGTGTTTGTACTGTCTGGCCATTGTAGAACCTCAGGAAACATGACAGGTGCTCAGAAAGTCAGAGCTGCTTCAAAAAGCGGAAATTCACATTTTTGTACCATAGTTTGTAAACGCTATAACTTTTACCCAAACCATTTTTTTTTACCCAAACATTTTTTTTTTATCAAAGACATGTAGAACAATAAATTTAGAGAAAAATTTATATATGGATGTCGTTTTTTTTGCAAAATTTTACAACTGAAAGTGAAAAATGTCATTTTTTTGCAAAAAAAATCGTTAAATTTCGATTAATAACAAAAAAAGTAAAAATGTCAGCAGCAATGAAATACCACCAAATGAAAGCTCTATTAGTGAGAAGAAAAGGAGGTAAAATTCATTTGGGTGGTAAGTTGCATGACCGAGCAATAAACGGTGAAAGTAGTGTAGGTCAGAAGTGTAAAAAGTGGCCTGGTCTTTCAGGGTGTTTAAGCTATGGGGGCTGAGGTGGTTAACCAGATGGTGCCAAGGTGTTTTCCAAGTTGGACTTAAGGGGGGCATATAATCTGGTCAGGATCAAGGAAGGGATTAATGGAAGACGGCTTTTAATACTCTGGAGGGTCACTTTAAGAACCTGGTAATGCCTTTCGGGTTGACCAATGCTCCTGCGGTTTTCCATCATTTTGTAAATAACATTTTTCATCACCTAGTGGGGAGCTTTCACGGACGTTCCCGCGACAGGTGGCAGGAGATTGGTGAGACTGGCAACACGTGGTTTGATCTGACATGTTTTCTGTTTGGATCAAATGATGTCTGTGTTGTTTCTAGTGCTTGCCACACCTTCTTTCCTCAGGTGTTGCTATTAGGGTAATTTAACCTTCTCTATTTATAGTTGCTTCTCCCACAATGCTATGCGGTTTATAGCTTCTGTTTGGACCTTTGGATAGATTGTGGTGGGATCTTGGCTGAGTTCCTGGTGCTTCCATTACTCCTTTGAAGTTAAGTCTTTCCTTTCCCTTTTGTATTTTGTTTGGGTTTTATGTGTTAGATAGAAACATAGAAACATAATATGTCGGCAGATAAGAACCATTTGGCCCATCTAGTCTGCCCAATATACTGAATACTATGAATAGCCCCTGGCCCTATCTTATATGAAGGGTGACCGAATGCCTATCCCATGCATGCTTAAACTCCTTCACTGTATTTGCAGCTACCACTTCTGCAGGAAGGCTATTCCATGCATCCACTACTCTCGCAGTAAAGTAAAACTTCCTGATATTACATTTAAACCTTTGCCCCTCTAATTCAAAACTATGTCCTCTTGTAGCAGTTTTTCTTCTTTTAAATATTCTCTCCTCTTTCACCTTGTTGATTCCCTTTATGTATTTAAAAGTTTCTATTATATCCCCTCTGTCTCGTCTTTCTTCCAATCTATACATGTGTTGCATTTCCCTATTGTTTGTATTAGGCCTGAAGGAAACTCCTGTTTGTCCTTCCTTTTGGAGGAACAGGTAGTCTCGTTCCTGCCATTAGTACCAGGGTCCTATAGGGCTAGATAGGACTCTAGGTATTCCTGCTTATGAACTCACCTACCTTTGGGGTCTGTTCATACTGGTAGTCAGTAAAGATTTTGGTTAGGGTTTTCATTAGGAGGTGTCTATCTTCCTTCCCTAGTTCTCAGGCCTTATTCACTGTTCCCCCCTTCCCTCCTTTGCTTGGTGTGGTGTTTCCCTCCCACACCGAAGCGTAACATTATAAACAGCCAAAACCGCAATTTTTTGCTTGTTTGTGTGCAGCCATGGATCCTATAGCTGCACTGGCAGGTCAACTGAAAGGGCTATCTTTGGAGGTAGCTGACTTCCACATGACCGTCTCGCAGATGCAGAGATCACAGGCTGTTGGTCCTGGTGGTAGTGGTGGAGACCAGGCCTATCTGGAGCCAAAAGTTGCCCTCACGGACAGATTTTTTGGGGGACATGATAATTTCATTTTGTTTAGAGAGGCGTGCAAACTGTATTTTAGGCTACGTCCACATTCATCTGTGAATGAGAAATAGTGAGTCTGTGTGGTTATTTCCTTTCTTAAGGGGGATAAGCAGTCATGGGCTTTTTCTCTGCTACCGGTCGGTAGCTTAATTTTCTTATCTATAATGATCCGGATTGGACCTCTCTAGCCGAAACCAAGCTGTGCGCCTTCGTCAGGGTGATCGTTCCACTGAGATTTATTGCTCTGAGTTTAGGAGGTGGGCTACGGATACGGAGTAGAACAATCCTGCCAAGGGTTATCAGAGAGGCTGAAGGATGCTTTGGCCTTTCATGAAACTCCAGTGTCTCTGGAGGCTGCTATGTCTCTTGCTATAAGCATTGATAGACGCCTGAGAGAGAGATCTAGGGGCCCCCACTCTCAGGACGTACTATCACATGTTGTATCATCCTCCTCCTTTTTGAATGGATCCGGAGAAAGTCTGTGCCTTATTGGACTGGGATCAACCCAGGAAAATCTGAAGGCTTTTATGCAGTTTTTGTGGTTCACCAATTATTACCGAAAATTTATTCAGAACTATTCGACAGTGGTGAAACCCTTAACTGACATGACTAAGAAAGGGACGGAAGTCTCAGTGTGGTCTGATTCGGCAGTGCAAGCTTTTTCTGCGGTTAAGGAATGCTTTTCTTCTGCCCTTATATTGGTGCAGCCAGATGTATCACAAACTTTCATTGTGGAAGGGGACACGTCTGAGCAGTTTTATCGCCGGGCCCATCACCTGGTAAATGGCGTCCAAGTGCCTTTTTCTCTAAAAAAAACTCTCTTCCACAGAGATAAATTACGATGTGGGTAACAGAGAGTTATTGGATATTAAGTTGGCTTTCGAGGAATGGCGTCATTGGTTGGGGGGGGGGGGATTCCTCCGATCACGGTGTTCACAGATCACAAAAACCTGGCTTTCCTGGAGTCAGCTAAACGACTGAATCCGAGGCAGGCCAGATGGTCTTTCTTTTTCACCAGATTCAATTTCAATGTCACGCTCTAGTGTGGGAGGGCAACCCCCACACCGAACATAGGAGGGAAAGGGAAAAGGAAATAAGGCCTGAAAACTTGGGAAAGAAGATGGACACCTCCTAGTGAAAACCGTAATCAAAGCCCTGACTGACTACCAATATGAACAGACCCCAGAGGTAAGTGTGTTCATACACAGGAATACCTAAGGTCCTATCTACCCCTAAAGGACCCTGGCGTTAATCTTGTTCCTCCAAAAGGAAGGATGAATGGGAGTCTCCCTAAGGCCTAAAACAAAACAACAAAGAAATGCAACACACACAAGAAAGCCAAAATACAAAGGGAAAGGTAATACTTAACTTCCAAGAAGCTATGGCAGCACCAGGAAATCAGCCGAGATCCAAACACCAGTTATCCACGTTATCCACAGGTCCAACTGAAGCTATAAACCGCACAACATTGTGGGAGAAACAACTATACATAGGGAAAGTTAAATGACCACAATAGCAGGTAAACTTGTCAAACCAAACTCCATGTTGCCAGTCTCAAAGATATCCTGCCACTCACTGTTGCGGGGATGTCCATTAGTAATGGACGAACATCGGCCGGGGCGGTTTGCGAATGCGATCACGCAAACGCGATCAAATGTTTTCGATTCGCAAGTTCGCGGCGGGCCCTATTCACTTTAATGGCAGGCGAACCTGAAAAACCTTCAGCTAATATTTGCAGTCAGCAAACACATACTAGAAGTACACAAATAGTACCATAACATTGACAGTGATATACCAGAGGGGGATCATTGGCAAAAAATCCCACAAAAAAAAAGTATTTTAATCAGGGGCCATTTTTATACGTCTTAAAGGGAAACTCTCAAAAATGTGCCCTGCTGGAGCCTAGGAAAAATTTATTTCCTATTGGTTTGATGTACACAAATGTGCAACACTCCACGTTTTTGTATCCTGCAGAGTCTATTGAAAAAATGCATACGTTAACGTAAATTTTTTTCTACCATGGAACTGTATGGTGAACGAACGCCACTGTACGACATCAGTCTAAGGCATCTGTTAACGCATACATTTTTGGTATGCATTAAATGGATGTCAAAAATTGGATGTGAACCCAGCCCTAGTGTCAGAATAACCACCATTACACATCGGAGCAGCGTGGTGGAGAGGGGAGGCCGCCATGTACTGACAGAGCGCTAACTGGTCCTGGTGGTCAGGGATGAGGACTGTGTTTCCCAAGGGAAATACAGGGCACAGTATAATACACAGTATAATACACTAGAATATATATAATATAAAGATATTATTTCTACCCCCGAATGATAATACAATTAGGTGATCATTTATTATATAGAAATACTTCTATGTTAAAATATGTTAAAATATGACACAAATCTGCATATTTTTCCCAGGTCTAAAAAAGGATGGCGTGGGCAGGGAAAGGGATACACTTATGGCCATCCAGATATTGGATACCACCGCTATACATTGACCGGATAACACCTCTGCACAGTGACTAGATAACACTGCCATACCGTGACCGGATAAAAGAGTGTAAGAGGGCACAGTACAGGGAATGACTAGGAGCACTGCACAGAGTGTGGTAAGAGGGCACAATTCAGGGTATAAGGGGGCACAGTACGGGGTGAGGAGCATAGTACAGGGTGTGGGGCACAGTCACATGACCCTGTGACATTAGAAGGTCCTTATGGTGAATGTGGTTCATATGCTACCATAATGAGAGGCAGAGGAGTGAGACAAGGGTGTGATTATGTGGCTAGAGATAAAAAATGTAACTGTCGGCCAGTACAGGCCCCAAAAATTTGCCAATAGGCATTCACGTGACAGCAAAGGACTTTGGATTCTGTGGCTGGAGGTACATTAGGCATTCACAGGATAAATATGTAACTGTCGATCAGTACAGGCCCCAAAAATTAGCCAATAGGCATCCACCTGACAACAAAGAACTTTGGATTCTGTGGCTGGAGGTACATTAGGCGTTCACAGGATAAATATGTAACTGTCGGACAGTACAGGCCCCAAAAATTTGCCAATAGGCATCCACCTGACAGCAAAGAACTTTGGATTCTGTGGCTGGAGGTACATTAGGCGTTCACAGGATAAATATGTAACTGTCGGACAGTACAGGCCCCAAAAATTTGCCAATAGGCATTCACCTGACAGCAAAGAACTTTGGATTCTGTGGCTGGAGGTACATTAGGCGTTCAAAGGATAAATGTGTAACTGTCGGCTAGTATAGGTCCCAAAAATTTGCCAATAGGCATTTACCTGACAGCAAAGAACTTTGGATTCTGTGGCTGGAGGTACATTAGGCGTTCACAGGATAAATATGTAACTGTCGGCCAGTACAGGTCCCAAAAATTAGCCAATAGGCATTCACCTGACAGCAAAGAACTTTGGATTCTGTAGCTGGAGGTACATTAGGCGGTCACAGGATAAAAATGGAACTGTAGGCCAGTACAGGCCCCAAAAAGTAGACATTCAACGGACATAAAAGGCCTTTTATGTCTCTGTATTTACCTAAGACAGGGACCATGATTTGTTCTGGGTGGTGGCGGATATTTGTGGGCTGTCATGAGGAAATTCAATCAAACGTGGTCGACTCGTCACGTGTTGAATTCCTCCGAGATCCATGCCTCATTCATTTTTAGAAATGTGAGGTAGTCCACACTGTCGTGAGCTAGGCAAGTGCGCTTATCGGTCACGATCCCCCCCTGCCGCGCTGAACGTCCTTTCGGACAGGACACTGGACGACGGGCAAGCCAACAGTTCCATGGCAAATTGTGCCAGCTCTGGCCACAGATCAAGCCTGCACACCCAGAAGTCCAGGGGTTCCTTGCTTCTCAGAGCGTCCACATCGGTCGTTACCCGATGTAGTTGACACCAGTCGGTCTAGGCATTCCCTGAGGCTGGATCCAGAGGACGGCTGTCGATGGGTTGGCTGCAAGAATTATCTCATATCCGAAGTCACCAACACATCTTCAAACTGCCCTCTTCTTGCATGTTCTGTTGGATTGGTACCCCCAACAGTTTCTCTGTGAGTGGAAATTCCTCTGCCAGCGCCCGCAAAAGCAGAATGCAGCATTTCTCAAAGCAAGGCCTGGAAGTGCTGCATTCTGACAGCCCTCTGTTATGGTGGTAACATTTCCACCATTTTGTGTTTGTACCGGGAGTCTAAGTACGTTGCCACCCAGTACTGGTCCTTGCCCTTTATGCTTTTTATTACGGGGTCCCTCTTCAAACACTGGAGAATGAAGGCCCCCATTTGCACTAAACTGGAAGTGATGGAGTGGCGTGGCTCCTGCTCATTATCCAGGATAACGTCGTCCTCGTTCTGCTCCCCCCAACCACCAGGGATCCCAGAAATGTTTAAAGCATGCTTTTCTTGCTCCACCTCCGCCCCG
Organism: Bufo bufo; assembly: GCF_905171765.1. NCBI lineage: Eukaryota > Metazoa > Chordata > Amphibia > Anura > Bufonidae > Bufo > Bufo bufo. The sequence goes on along the minus strand of NC_053394.1, from coordinate 200,536,250 downwards.
GTACCATCCTCCTCTGACTTCTCTTCAGACTACTGTTGTTGACTTGTCTCAGATGGAGTAGCCCCCCCTGGGAATTCATCCAGCATTGTGGCTTCCTCATCTTCCTGTTCCTGCTCCTCGATGGCTTGATCAATGACACGACGCAATGCATGCTCCAGAAAGAAGGCATAAGGTACGATGTCACTGATGGCACCCTGGCTGCGACTGACCAGTTTGGTGATCTCATCAAATGGCTGAAGAAGTCTGCATGCGTCGCGCATGAGCAGCCAATGCTGCGGTGAAAAAAAAACAATCTCCCCAGAACCTGTCCTGCCGCAGAGTTCGTACAGGTAGTCGTTAACTGCATGTTTCTGCTAGAGCAGCCTATCAAGCATATACAAGGTGGAGTTCTATCACGTCAGGCAGTCACAAATCAGACATCTGACAGGCAGGTGGTGTCGCCGCCAAATGTCAGCAAGTTGAGCCATGGCCGTGTAAGATCTTCTAAAATGGCCAGAGATTTTCCTGGGCTGTGGCCGCAAGACGTCCTGGACCCTGGGGTATTTGGCAACGAATCGCTGCACGACTAGGTTCAGGACATGTGCTATGCATGGCACGTGTGTCATTTTGCCCTGTTTCAACGCGCTCAGCAGATTGGCACCGTTGTCGCACACCACTTTACCAACTGTCAAATTGAGTGGGGTTAGCCACTGATCGGCCTGTGACCGCAAAGCTGAAAGGAGTGCAGGACCGGTGGGGCTCTTGGCTTCCAGGCACAACAGACGCAGCACAGCATCGAAACGTCTCACCTGGCATGTCGAATAGGTTCTTGGGACCTTGGGGGGCGCAGCGGAAGAGACGGTAGCAGCGGAAAAGGTGGAGTCAGCCGAGGAGGAGACGGAGGATGGAGTAGGAGGAGGAGAAGAAGAGGCAGGCCTGCATACAATCCGTGGAGGTAACACCAAATCTACACGGGTGCCACGGGTTGCATGCTTGATGGCCGTCAGAAGGTTCACCCAGTGGGCAGTAAAAGTTATGTACCTTCCCTGCCCGTGTTTGCTAGACCACGTGTTTGTGGGCAGATGGATCTTGGCACCGACAATGTGTGCCAGAGATACATTCACTTGCCGCTGAACGTGGCCATATAGCTCTGGGATGCCCTTCTGGGAGAAATATTTCCTTCTGGGGACCTTCCATTGTGGTGTTCCAATGGCCACAAATTTTCTAAAGGCCTCCGAGTACACCAGTTTATATGGCAGTAGTTTGCGGGCTAGCAGTTCTGACAAGCCAGCGGTCAGCCATTGGGCAAGAGGGTTATCCGGCGTCATCTTTTTTCGCTCGAACATTTGGGGGCAAGGAAACCTGCCTTTTGCCAGATGAACGCATGGATGACACGGTGGAAGGTGGAGTGGAGGACAACCAGGAGGAGAGAGGAGAAGGAGGAGAGGCAGAACGGTGAGTTCCGGGAGTGTGGCTCTGTGGGTTCTGACAGTGCTACCACTGGGCTCGGTGATGGACTGGGCTCGGTGATGGGATGCCAGTTGCCTTCTTAAGGCGGTCGTCCCTAGGTGAGTGTTGGGCTTACCGCGACTTGTTTGTTGACAGCACAGGCTGCAGATGGCAACAATATCGTAAGCAGCGGACACGTTAAAAAAAGCCCACACTGCTGAGCCAAGTGTCGGCATCCTGGGTGCATGGTGGATGTTTCGTTCCAGATACATTAGCAGTCTGCTTTTTGCATCTAGTGCACTGTAAGTTCTGCCTGCTTCTACTCCCTATCTGCTGCTCCGTCTCTCCCTCTGAACTTCCCTCCTTTTCCTCTCTTGTGGGCACCCATGTGACATCCATCGACACTTCATCATCGGATTCATCACCTTTACACCGCTGATATTAGAGATCTCGGAGTAGGCAGCAACAGCGGGGACCACCCTCTTTGGGCTGATCTGGGTACTGTCTTCAAACTGCTGGGTGGCGAACGCTGATACCTCCTCTTCCTGATCCAATGCCAATAATGGCTGCGCATCGGTAAGGTCTTGTAATGGATGGGAAAATAATTCCTCTGACTCAAGCGGAGAGGATATGGTTGTGGTGGTGTCTTTGGGGGTGCACACAGCAGAGAGTGAAGAGGGTGCAGATAGAGAGGATAAGGAGGGTGCAGAAGTGGAAGGCTGAGTGAGCCACTCAACCAAGTCTGGTGCGTCCTTTAACGTAATCGCACGCACCTTCTGCAACTTCCCACATAGGCTGTGGCCTGATGCACCTGCCCGACGCCTACCACCCCTGCTAAATGGCCTACCTCTTCCTCTGCTTGTTATTTTTAAAATTACCCTGTGACAAAAGTCCCTATAGAAGAGCAGTATTTGTGGAAGAAGGTCTATCACAGCCCTGCCTCAATCAGTTTTTTTGGGGGGCAACTGGTTAATCACACCAGTAGAAATTATTTCTTCAAAGAGTGTTTTTCACTCTGTGTAGATGCGGTAACGCAGCAAAACCGCAGACAAATGCTGCACTACCTAAATGCACTATATAGAAAGTATATTATTGGTATATAATACCCCTGCTTCAATCAGTTTTTTTGGGGGGCAACTGGTAAATTACACCAGTAGAAATTATTTCTTCAAATAGTGTTTTTCACTTTGTGTAGATGCGGTAACGCAGCAAAACCGCAGACAAATACTGCACTACCTAAATGCACTATATAGAAAGTATATTATTGGTATATAGCACCCCTGCTTCAATCAGTTTTTTTGGGGGGCAACTAGTAAATCACACCAGTAGAAATTATTTGTTCCAATAGCATTTAGCACTCTGTGTGGCTGCAGTATTGCAGCAGAACCGCCCACAACTGCTGCACAATACAATTGCACTATAATATACTTACTATGTTAGAAGGTATATTATAAGTATATTACACCCCTCAGTATATCACACCTATCGATAGTACACCTACAGTATACCAGTCCTTAAAAGGACTTTTGTGGCCCTATTAGCTAGCGTTTGGTGTCCCTAACAGCCTATCCCTGCTCCACACAGCAACCTCTCCCTACACTGGCAAAAGACTGAATGTAAAATGGCAGCCAGATCAGGTTTATTTATAAGGTAGGGGTTATGTCCATGTGCTGAAACATCTCTATTGGCTGTCCTGTACCACCTGATGGATGTGTCATGGGTCAAAGTTATTTACAATGTAAAAGAATATGGTGGGTGCGAATATCGCCATATGTTCGCCCGTTCGGCGAACAGCGAGTGAGCAAAGTTCGCCGCGAACCGCAAGGCCATCTCTAATGTCCATATGTCTCGGTCATAAGCAGAAGATTCTCAGGAACTAACGATTCCTACCTGACAATCATCAGCCTCATCTGCTGATAAAATACCAGCTTAAGACTCATCTGGTTAATACTGTACAGACAGAGGATGCATCAAACTATCAGTTCAGTCATAGTGTACATACTGTATGTGTTATCTTAAAGGAAATTGTGAGAATGATAGAGAGAGAAAAACTGGAAGATTTCATCTGATAACCACATTCAAACCTTTGAAGGACTGAATCTAACACCTTGATCTACACTGTATCAGCCACTAGATTAACACATTTCTCATTCCCCTCCCAGTGCGGTTCCAATTTTTTTATCTAGTAAAATAAAGTTAAGGGACTGCGCTGCTCTCCTGGAATCCACAAACAAAAGTTAAGTCAGATGTCAGATCCTTCCTCCAATTCTCCTTCCTTATGTCGCCAAACACTGATACTATGTCCCACTACAATGCCTCTCCACCGTTTTATCACATCCAATCAACCTGATATATCAGGAATACAGAGCAAAATAGTGAAGCACAGTAGGCACATTGGGCTAATAGATGGTTTTATTCTACTCACAAGAGTCGAATAAAACAAGGCATATCACTTATATAAAAAAAATAGCGGAAGGACCTGGCTTTGCACGGGTATATTTCATCTATTTCATTTTATGTTTCCATGTGTCGTAAAAAAATATCCACAGTTTCCCCCATAACAGTGACCTCTACAGTACCCGCCCCTTTAAAATTGACCTCCATAGTGGCTGCCCCTTTAACAGTGACCGCCCCTTTAGCATTGGCCACCATTTTAACAGTGACTTCCACAGTGCCCTCCCCTTTGACAGAGACCTCCACAGTGCCCGCCCCTTTAAAAATGACTTTCACAGTGACTGCCCCTTAACTGCTTCCCGACCGCCTAACGCAGGGATGCGTCCTGGCGGCGGTTGATTCATTCCTCCAAGACGCATATACGCGTCATCTCGCGAGACGCGAGATTTCCTGTGAACGCGCGCGTTCACAGGAACTGCAGGTAAGCGAGTGGATCTACAGCCTGCCAGCGGCGATCGTTCGCTGGCAGGTTGTAGATGCGTTTTTTTTTTTAACCCCTAACAGGTATATTAGACGCTGTTTTGATAACAGCGTCTAATATATCTGCTACCTGGTCCTCTGGTGGTCCCTTTTGCTTGGATCGACCACCAGAGGACACAGGCAGCTCTGTAATAAGTTGCACCAAGCACTACACTACACCACCCTTGTCACTTATTAACCCCTTATTAACCCCTGATCACCCCATATAGACTCCCTGATCACCCCCCTGTCATTGATCACCCCCCTGTCATTGATCACCCCCCTGTAAGGCTCCATTCAGACGTCCGTATGTGTTTTACGGATCCACGGATCCATGGATCGGATCCGCAAAACACATACGGAAGTCTGAATGGAGCCTTACAGGGGGGTGATCAATGACAGGGGGGTGATCACCCCATATAGACTCCCTGATCACCCCCCTGTCATTGATCACCCCCCTGTAAGGCTCCATTCAGACGTCCGTATGTGTTTTACGGATCCACGGATCCATGGATCGGATCCGCAAAACACATACGGACGTCTGAATGGAACCTTACAGGGGGGTGATCAATGACAGGGGGGTGATCACCCCATATAGACTCCCTGATCACCCCCCTGTCATTGATCACCCCCTGTAAGGCTTCATTCAGACGTCCGTATGTGTTTTGCGGATCCGCGGATCCGTGGATCCGCAAAACACGGACACCGCGGATCCGCAAAACACATACGGACGTCTGAATGGAACCTTACAGGGGGGTGACCAATGACGGGGGGGTGATCACCCCATATAGACTCCCTGATAACCCCCCTGTCATTGATCACCCCCCTGTAAGGCTCCATTCAGACATTTTTTTGGCACAAGTTAGCGGAAATAGATATATATTTTTTTTTTTCTTACAAAGTCTCATATTCCACTAACTTGTGACAAAAAATAAAATCTCACATGAACTCACCATACCCCTCACGGAATCCAAATGCGTAATTTTTTTTTAACATTTATATTCCAGACTTCTTCTCATGCTTTAGGGCCCCTAAAATGCCAGGGCAGTATAAATACCCCACATGTGACCCCATTCCGGAAAGAAGACACCCCAAGGTATTCGCTGATGGGCATATTGAGTCCATGAAAGATTGAACTTTTTGTCCCAAGTGAGCGGAAAGGGAGACTTTGTGAGAAAAAAAAAAAAAATTCCGCTAACTTGTGCCAAAAAAAAAAATCTTTTATGAACTCGCCATGCCCCTCATTGAATACCGTGGGGTATTTATACTGCCCTGGCATTTTAGGGGCCCTAAAGCGTGAGAAGAAGTCTGGGATCCAAATGTCTAAAAATGCCCTCCTAAAAGGAATTTGGGCCCCTTTGCGCATCTAGGCTGCAAAAAAGTGTCACACATGTGGTATTGCCGTACTCAGGAGAAGTTGGGCAATGTGTTTTGGGGTGTCATTTTACATATACCCATGCTGGGTAAGATAAATATCTCGGTGAAATGCCAACTTTGTATAAAAAAAATGGGAAAAGTTGTCTTTTAGAGAGATATACCCATGCTGGGTGAGAGATATATGTAAAAAGACACCCCAAAACACATTGCCCAACTTCTCCTGAGTACGGCGATACCACATGTGTGACACTTTTTTGCAGCCTAGGTGGGCAAAGGGGCCCACATTCCAAAGAGCACCTTTAGGATTTCACAGGGCATTTTTTACACATTTCAAACTACTTCTCATGCATTAGGGCCCCTAAAATGCAAGGGCAGTATAACTACCCCACAAGTGACCAGATTTTGGAAAGAATACACCCCAAGGTATTTCGTGATGGGCATAGTGAGTTCATGGAAGTTTTTGTTTTTTGTCACAAGTTAGTGGAATATGAGACTTTGTAAGAAAAAAAAAAAAAATCATCATTTTCCGCTAACTTGTGACAAAAAATAAAAAGTTCTATGAACTCACTATGCCCATCAGCGAATACCTTAGGATGTCTACTTTCCGAAATGGGGTCATTTGTGGGGGTTTTCTACTGTCTGGGCATTGTAGAACCTCAGGAAACATGACAGGTGCTCAGAAAGTCAGAGCTGCTTCAAAAAGCAGAAATTCACATTTTTGTACCATAGTTTGTAAAAGCTATAACTTTTACCCAAACCATTTTTTTTTATCAAAGACATGTAGAACAATAAATTTAGAGAAAAATTTAAATAGAAATGTAGTTTTATTTGAAAAATTTTACAACTGAAAGTGAAAAATGTCTTTTTTTTGCAGAAAAATCTGTAAATTTCGATTAATAACAAAAAAAGTAAAAATGGCAGCAGCAATTAAATACCACCAAATGAAAGCTCTATTAGTGAGAAGAAAAGGAGGTAAAATTAATTTGGGTAGTAAGTTGCATGACCGAGCAATAAATCGTGAAAGTAGTGTAGTGCAGAATTGTAAAAGTGGTCTGGTCATTAAGGGTGTTTAAGCTAGGGTAGCTGAGGTGGTTAAACAGTGACTTTCACAGTGACCTCCCTTTCAACAGTGACTTTTACAGTGACCGCCCCTTTAACAGTGACTTTCACAGTGACCACCCCTTTAACAGTGACCACCCCTTTAACAGTGATTTTCACAGTGCCCGCCCATTTAATAACAGTGACCTCCACAGTGCCTGCCCCTTTAAAAACAGTGACCTTCACAGTGCCTGCCCCTTTAAGCAGTAAAGAAAAATCGCTGTGTTGTTATGGAAACATGGAGTAAAACTGTGTTTATGGCAGTTGGGATTTGAAGAGAAAGACTTGCAGGCTTGTATTGGCTAATGTGGGTTATTTTTTTTTTATATCTCAGAAACGGTACGGCCTAGAGAGTGGAGTTGAGCGGACACCTGGATGTAAGGGTTCGACAGGTTCGGCTGAACTTTACAAAAAAGTTTGAGTCAATCGGGACCCAAACTTTTGAGCACCAAAATGGCTTTAAAAAAGTCATGGAAAGGGCTAGAGGGCTGCAAATGGCATCAAAATGTGGTTTAGAGCATGGTAAGTGCTCTGCAAACAAATGTGAATAGAGAAATGACTTTAAATACCATAAAATACGTAAAAAAATAAAAATAAATCTTGATCTAGGAGGACGAGGTCCATATGGAGTAGGAGGTTGAAGAGGCGGTGGATGTGGCGGTGTAGGTGGAAGCGGCGTTGGAGGAGGTAGCCTAAACTGCTTTTTGGTTTTAAATTTATTTTTATTTTTTTAAATTAGGGTCCACCCCATCATGGTTATCGGCGAATTATGGTTCCATGCCGGAGAGAGAGCGTGAGAAAGAGAGACCACATCCAAGGGAGATAAATGGATGAAATTTTATTTTGATTAAAGCAGAAGGATCGAAGGAAAGGGCCAATTAAAGACGAATTTTAGAAATTTAAGTCCCTGTCACCTATGCAGAGATGGGGTTTCATTGCCAGAAATGGGTTAATGTCACCCACCAATGGAACAGTAACATACAGGGAGTGCAGAATTATTAGGCAAGTTGTATTTTTGAGGATTAATTTTATTATTGAACAACAACCATGTTCTCAATGAACCCAAAAAACTCATTAATATCAAAGCTGAATATTTTTGGAAGTAGTTTTTAGTTTGTTTTTAGTTTTAGCTATTTTAGGGGGATATCTGTGTGTGCAGGTGACTATTACTGTGCATCATTATTAGGCAACTTAACAAAAAACAAATATATACCCATTTAAATTATTTATTTTTACCAGTGAAACCAATATAACATCTCAACATTCACAAATATACATTTCTGACATTCAAAAACAAAACAAAAACAAATCAGTGACCAATATAGCCACCTTTCTTTGCAAGGACACTCAAAAGCCTGCCATCCATGGATTCTGTCAGTGTTTTGATCTGTTCACCATCAACATTGCGTGCAGCAGCAACCACAGCCTCCCAGACATTGTTCAGAGAGGTGTACTGTTTTCCCTCCTTGTAAATCTCACATTTGATGATGGACCACAGGTTCTCAATGGGGTTCAGATCAGGTGAACAAGGAGGCCATGTCATTAGATTTTCTTCTTTTATACCCTTTCTTGCCAGCCACGCTGTGGAGTACTTGGACGCGTGTGATGGAGCATTGTCCTGCATGAAAATCATGTTTTTCTTGAAGGATGCAGACTTCTTCCTGTACCACTGCTTGAAGAAGGTGTCTTCCAGAAACTGGCAGTAGGACTGGGAGTTGAGCTTGACTTCATCCTCAACCCGAAAAGGCCCCACAAGCTCATCTTTGATGATACCAGCCCAAACCAGTACTCCACCTCCACCTTGCTGGCGTCTGAGTCGGACTGGAGCTCTCTGCCCTTTACCAATCCAGCCACGGGCCCATCCATCTGGCCCATCAAGACTCACTCTCATTTCATCAGTCCATAAAACTTTAGAAAAATCAGTCTTGAGATATTTCTTGGCCCAGTCTTGACGTTTCAGCTTGTGTGTCTTGTTCAGTGGTGGTCGTCTTTCAGCCTTTCTTACCTTGGCCATGTCTCTGAGTATTGCACACCTTGTGCTTTTGGGCACTCCAGTGATGTTGCAGCTCTGAAATATGGCCAAACTGGTGGCAAGTGGCATCTTGGCAGCTGCACGCTTGACTTTTCTCAGTTCATGGGCAGTTATTTTGCGCCTTGGTTTTTCCACACGCTTCTTGCGACCCTGTTGACTATTTTGAATGAAACGCTTGATTGTTCGATGATCACGCTTCAGAAGCTTTGCAATTTTAAGAGTGCTGTATCCCTCTGCAAGATATCTCACTATTTTTGACTTTTCTGAGCCTGTCAAGTCCTTCTTTTGACCCATTTTGCCAAAGGAAAGGAAGTTGTCTAATAATTATGTACACCTAATATAGGGTGTTGATGTCATTAGACCACACCCCTTCTCATTACAGAGATGCACATCACCTAATATGCTTAATTGGTAGTAGGCTTTCGAGCCTATACAGCTTGGAGTAAGACAACATGCATAAAGAGGATGATGTGGTCAAAATACTCATTTGCCTAATAATTCTGCACGCAGTGTAGTAGTAACATAGTACATAAGGCCGAAAAAAGACATTTGTCCATCCAGTTCGGCCTGTTATCCTGCAAGTTGATCCAGAGGAAGGCAAAAAACCCTGTGAGGTAGAAGCCAATTATCTCCACTTTAGGGGAATAAAAAATTTCTTCCCGACTCCAATCAGAATAACTCCCTGGATCAACGACCCCTCTCTAGTAGCTATAGCCTGTAATATTATTACGCTCTAGAAACACATCCAGGCCCCTCTTGAATTCCTTTATTGTACTCACCATCACCACCTCCTCAGGCAGAGAGTTCCATAGTCTCACTGCTCTTACCGTAAAGAATCCTCTTCTATGTTTGTGTACAAACCTTCTTTCCTCCAGACGCAGAGGATGTCCCCTCGTCACAGTCACAGTCCTGGGGATAAATAGCTGATGGGATAGATCTCTGTACTGACCCCTGATATATTTATACATATTAATTAGATCTCCCCTCAGTCGTCTTTTTTCTAAAGTGAATAACCCTAATTTTGATAATCTTTCAGGGTACTGTAGTTGCCCCATTCCAGTTATTACTTTAGTTGCCCTCCTCTGAACCCTCTCTAGCTCTGCTATGTCTGCCTTGTTTACAGGAGCCCAGAACTGTACACAGTACTCCATGTGTGGTCTGACTAATGATTTGTAAAGTGGTAAACAGATTAGTTTTAAAAATTTCGGTCCCTGTTACCTATGAAGAGCAGGGGTTTATTCACATCAAAAAATTGTAAAATGTCAACCCAAGAATGTAACACCCGAAAATGTAAAAGAAAATTTTGTGAAATTTATTAAGCTGTCAACTAGGTAGAGCATGTGTATATCACAGCCAAAAAATGGTTAATTTCACCCGAAAATGTAACAGACAAATTAGTGATTTTTTCCCCCCTGTCTACTGGGTATAGCAGTGGTATATCACACCCAAAAATAGGTGAATTTCATCTGAAAATGTAACAGACAAATTAGTGTTTTTTTTTTTACCTGTCTACTAGGTATAGCAGTGGTATATCACACCCAAAAATTGCTGAATTTCACCCTAAAATGTAACAGACAAATGTGTGATATGACATAAAATAAAATACGTACAAATAAAAAGAAAAAACTTGATTTGTGAGGTGGAGGTCCATATGGAGTAGGAGTTTGAGGAGGTGGTGGACGTAGCGGTGTAGGTGGAAGTGGCGGTGGAGGAAGACGAGGTAGCCAACACTGGTTTTTGGTTTTAATTTATTTTTTTATTTTATTAGGGTACACCCCAAAAGAGTGGGAAATATCAAAAATACAACAATGAGCAATTGCGCTGTAGTATAAAAATGACTGGGTAAGGCCGGTATACATGTCTATTCTGCACAAGGTACGGACAAGTCCTGTGGGATCCATGCCTGGTTCATTTTAATAAACGTGAGCTTGTCCACATTGGCTGTGGACAGGCGGCTGCGCTTGACTGTGATAACGCCCCCTGCCGTATTAAACACACGTTCAGATAATACACTGGCTGCAGGGCAGGCCAGCACCTCCAAGGCATAAAGGGCAAGCTCAGGCCATGTGCCCAATTTGGAGACCCAGAGGTTGCAGGGGGCAGACCCATCATTCAGTACGTGTAGGCGTGTGCATACATACTGCTCCACCATGTCGCACGTCCCTGTGATGTCCACGATCCAATTGGATATCTTCTCTATCAACTTTCGATGTTCTTTTATGCGCCTACCATGGTGATTATGGGTGGCGGGGAATCAAGGTTCCAGGCCGGAGAGAGAGCCTGAGAAAGGGATACCACATCCAAGGGAGGTCAATGGATGAAATTAAATGTAATCGAGCGGAAATGTGGGACAAAGTATTGAAGCATAAGCTTCCAAGTTAAGGAGGGGGCGCGCGGCAATTACCCACTCCCGACTCGGGGAGGTAGTGATGATAAATAACAATACAGGACTCTTAAGATGCCCTGTTATTTGAATGATTAATTAAAAATTACAGGGAATGTCACTGGGGTATTTTGGATTAGGAAACGTTAGACAGGAGAGGCCCTGCTGCCGCTTTGTTGACTCTAGATAACTTTTGCCTGATCGCACGTCCCTGTGACGTCCCCCATCCATTTGGATATCTTCTGTATCAACTTTCAATGTTCTTTTCTGCGCCTACCATGTTGATCACGGTTATAGGCGAATCAGGGTTCCACGCCGGAGAGGGAGCGTGAGAAAGAGAGACCAAATCTAAGGGAGATAAATGGATGAAATGTAATTTTGATCGAGGGGAAATATGGGAAAAGTTATTAAAGCAGAAGGATTGAAGGAAAGGGCCAATTAAAGACGAATTTTAGAAATTTAAGTCCCTGTCACATATGCAGAGTAGGGGTTTTTCATCGCCAGAAATGGGTTAATGTCACCCACCAATGGAACAGATTATTTTTTTAAATTTTGGTCGCTGTCACCTATGCAGAGCATGGGTTTCTTCACGTCAAAAATTGTAAAATGTCAACCCAAGAATGTAACAGAAAAATTTGTGAAATTTATTAACCTGTCTACTAGGAAGAGCAGGTGTCTATCACAGCCAAAAATTGTTAAATGTCACCCGAAAATGTAAAAGTAAAATTAGTGAAATTTATTAATCTGTCAACTAGGTAGAGCAGGGGTACATCACAGCCAAAAATTGGTTAATTTCACCCAAAAATGTAACAGACAAATTCGTGATTTTTTTTTTACCTGTCTACTGGGTATAGCAGTGGTATATCACACCCAAAAATAGGTGAATTTCACCTGAAAATGTAACAGACAAATTAGTGTTTTTTTTAACCTGTCTAATAGGTATAGCAGTGGTATATCACACCCAAAAATTAGTGAATTTCACCCGAAACTGTAACAGACAAATTAGTGATTTTTTTTACCTGTATACTAGGTATAGCAGTGGTATATCACACACAAAAACTGCTGAATTTCACCCTAAAATGTAACAGACAATTTAGTGATTTTTTTTTTACCTGTCTACTAGGTATAGCAGTGGTATAGCACACCCAAAAATTTGTGAATTTTACCCGAAAATGTAACAGACCAATTAGTGAAATGACATAAAATAAAATACGTACAAAAATAAATAAATATTGATTTATGAGGTGGAGGTCCATATGGAGTAGGAGTTTGAGGAGGAGGTGGACGTAGCGGTGTAGGTGGAAGCGGCGGTGAAGGAGGACGAGGTAGCCAACACTGGTTTTTGGTTTTAATTTAATATTTTTTTAATTAGGGTACACCCCAAAAGAGTGGGAAATATCAAAAATACAACAATGAGCAATTGCGCTGTAGTATAACAATGACTGGGTAAGGCCGGTATATATGTCTATTCTGCACAAAGGTACGGACAAGTCCTGTGGGATCCATGCCTGGTTCATTTTAATGAAAGTGAGCTTGTCCACATTGGCTGTGGACAGGCAGCTGCTCTTGACTGTGATAGCGCCCCCTGCCGTATTAAACACACGTTCAGATAATACAATGGCTGCAGGGCAGGCTAGCACCTCCAAGGCGTAAAGGGCAAGCTCAGGCCATGTGCCCAATTTGGAGACCCAGAAGTTGAAGGTGGCAGACCCGTCATTCAGTACGTGTAGGCCTGTGCACACATACTGCTCCACCATGTTGGTAAAATGCTGCCTCATGCTAAGATGTTCCATATCAGCTGGTGGTGCTGGTTGTTGTGGCATGCTGACAAAGCTATTCCACATTTCGGCCATGCTAACCCTGCCTTCTGAGGTGTTGGTGGTGCCCCAGCTGCGTTGGCGACCTCTTCCTCCTCCTCTGCCTTCGCCTTGTGCTTCCACTGTGCCCCCGCTGTCAGGTGGGAATGCCACCAGCAGCTCGTCATGTAATTGCTCATGTGTGCCAGGCTGCCCAGAACCCTACGATATGATCCCTCTTCCTCCGCCTCTTCCTGTGCCACATCCTCTTCCATCATCGCCAGTAGCGAGGCATAGAAGTGGGATAGTAACGCTGAGAACTGCGTTATCGGCAATGGCAATGTTGGTGGAGGACTAGAAACAGCGCAACAAGGAACACAGGTCTCGCATGGAGGCCCAGTCATTGGTGGTGAAGTGGTGCTGTTCCGCAGAGCAACTCACCCATGCGTGCTGCAGCTGAAACTCCACTATTGCCTGCTGCTGCTCACACAGTCTGGCCAGCATGTGCAAGGTGGAGTTCCACCTTGTGGGCACGTCGCATATGAGGTGGTGAGCGGGAAGTCCGAAGTTACGCTGCAGTGCTGACAGGCGAGTAGCAGCAGCGTGAGAACGTCAAAAGCGCGCACAGACGGCCAGCGCTTTATGCAGCAGCTCTGAAATATCGGGGTAATATTTAAGGAACCTTTGCACTACCAAATTCAGCACATGCACCAGGCAAGGGATGTGCGTCAAACCGGCTAGTCCCAGAGCTGCTACGAGATTTCGCCCATTATCGCACACCACCAGTAGTAGGAGGAGGAAGCAACAGGAGGCAAACTGAAGCGCCCTGCAATCCTCGGTGGTGGAAAGACATGCGGCAAACTGCTATCCGCCTAAAGCCCAGCCGCCACTGCATTTACCCAGTGTGCTGTTATGGAGATATAACGTCCCTGACAGTGCTCACTGGTCCACGTATCCGTAGTGAGGTGCACCTTGCCACAGATGGCGTTACGCAGTGCACACCTGATTTTGTCGCCCACTTGGTTGTGCAGGGAAGGGATGGCACGCCTGGAAAAGTAGTGGTGGCTGGGCACGACGTACTGTGGGACAGCCACCGCCATAAGGCTTTTAAAATTCTCCATCTCCACCAGACGGAATGACAGCATTTCAAAGGCCAGTCATTTTGAAATGCTGGCATTCAGGGCCAGGGATCGCGGTTGGTTAGGGGGGTACTTCTTCTTCCGCTCCAGTGTTTGGGAGATGGAGAGCTGAACGCTTCCGTGGGACATTGTGGAGATGCTTGGTGACCCAGATGGTGGTATTGCTGGCAGATCCTCTGTTTGCGGGGTTGCAGGTGGCACTGTCACTCCAGAGGTGGATGAAAAGACTGCAGCAGAAGAGGAAGCAGGAGGAGCCAGAGACCTTTCTTTGTTTTTGAGGTGTCTACTCCACCGCAGCTAGTGCTTTGCACTTAGATACCTGGTCATGCAGGTTGTGCTCAGGTTGAGAATGTTTATGCCTCACTTCAGGCTCTGATTGCACAGCGTGCAAACCACTCGTGTCTTGTTGTCAGCACATTGTCTGAAGAACTGCCATGCCAGGGAACTCCTTGGAGCTGGCTTTGGTGTGCTCGGTCCCTTGCTGCGGTGGGCAGTAGCAGGCGTACTGTCTAGGGGACGGCCGCTCCGCTTTTGCACCCTGCTCCCTCTTCTGCTGTGCTTATGGCTCTGTGCGACCACCGCCTCTTCCTCCGAACTACACAGGTCACTCGCATGACCTTGATTACATGTGGGGTCGAGGACCTCATCGTCCTCCACATCATCTTCCACCCAGTCTTCACCCCTGCCCTCCTTGTCAGTCTGCACACTTTCGAAAGCCAGAGCAGTTGGCACCTGTGTTTCGCCATCATCCGCGACGTGCTGCGATGGTCCTCCCATGTACTCTTGAAACATAAGTGGTTGGGCATCGGTGTACTCAATCTCTTCCACTTCTGGGGCAGGGCTATGTGGATGGCCCTGGAAAACCCTGCTAACAGAGTCATCAAAAAGCAGAAGAGACTGTTGCATAACTTGGGGCTCAGACTACTTGGCTGAGTTGCAAGGGGGTGAGGTGAAAGACTGATGGACATCGGCTGCAGGTGCCAACTCTGATCTTTCAGCAGGAGACTGGATGGGAGACAATGTGAAGTAACTGGTGGCACTGTCAGCAACCCAATCTACTATTGCCTGTACTTGTTCTGGCCTCACCATTCGTAGAGCCGCATTAGGCCCGACCAAATACCGCTGCAGGTTCTGTCGCCTACTCGCACCTGAGGAAGGGGTTTCACTTGTGCGTGTAGCTGGCACAGATCGACCACGTCCTCTCCCTGCAACAGGAGCTCCACCAGCAGCACGACGACCGGGGCCACGTCCCTTATTTGACACTCTCCTCATATTTCTCAAATTTAGGATCTTGCTCTAAATGGGTGTTTTATTAATAGCAGAATAGAACCACAGTATGTAAAGGGTGTATATCACACGTACAGATCCAGACTAGGCCGCAATTAAAAATTTTTGCCCAAAAGGGGTGTTTTATTAATAGAAGAATAGAACCACAGTATCTAAAGTGTGTATCTCACACGTACAGATCTAGACTAGGCCGCAATTTAGGATTTTTGCCCAAAATGGGTGTTTTTCTAATAGCATTATAGAACCACAGTATCTAAATGGTGTATCTCACAATGACATATGCAGCAAAGGCTGCAAAATTAATTTTTTTGCCAAAAATGGGTGTTTTTTGAATAACAGAATATGACAGCAGTATATAACGCTTAAATTTCACAGGTGCAGATGCAGCAAGGGCTGTAAAATTGTGTATTGTGCCCAAAAAGGGAGTTTTTCTAATAGCAGAATAGAACCACAGTATCTAAAGTGTGTATCTCACATGTACAGATGCAGACTAGGCCGCAATTAAAGATTTTTGCCCAAAAGGGGTGTTTTTCAAAACCCAGAAAATTTCTAGCTTAAATTGCACACTGACTAATGCGGCAGAGGTCCAAAATGAAGGTTATTACCAAAAATGGGTGTTTTTTCAAAGCCAGAAAATTATTGAGGTATTTCAAACTTGTTTTTAACAATCACAGATGCAGCAAGGGCTGAAAAATTTAGTTTTTTACCCAAAATGAGTGTTTTTTTAATAGCAGAATATGACAGCAGTATATAACGCTTGAATTTCACACATGCAGATACAGAAAGTGCTGTAAAATTGTGTAATTTGCCCCAAAAGGGTGTTTTTTAAAACCCAGAAAATTATAGCTGTATTTCTAGCTTAAATTGCACACTGACTGATGCGGCAGAGGCCGAAGATGAAGGTTATTGACAAAAATTGGTTGTTTTTTGAATGCCACAAAATTATTAAAGTATTTCGAACTTGGTCTAAAACCTTCCCAGACACTTGATGTACCTGTGTGCCAAATTTGGTGAAGATCGGTCCATTTGTTTGGTCGCGCATAAAGAACGTCCAGATAGACAGACACAGACAGAAATTTATTTTTATATATATATATATATATATATATATATACTGTGTGTATATATATATATATATATAAAGAGATAAGAGATGAGTGTCTGTCTGTCTGTCTGGACGTTTTTTATGCGCGACCAAATGACTGGACCGATCTTCCACCAAATTTGGCACACAGGTACATCAGGTGCCCGGGCAGGTTTTAGACCGGGTCTCAGCTATCTAGGATGTACCATTCCTGATATATTCCCAAAAATGTCCCGCATTAGCCAATAGAATCCAGCAAGCCTTTCACTTAAATCCGAACTGCCATTTGCATGGTCACATGTCCCTTATTAGCCAATCGAAGCTCGCAGGACCTAACTTAGGTTGCCACTGTTAAAAGGGGGTTCACTGTGTAAGTCACTGTTAAATAATCAGTCACTGTGAAAGTTACTGTTAAAGGGGCGAATTTATTTACAGATGCCTAAACAGGCGATAGAACCTATCTTGATCCAGGTGAAAATGAATACTTCACTTTTATTATTATTACATAGGCTAAAATCTGAATATGAGCATGGTGCATATTTTAATTTTTATTTAACAAACCAAAATAAAGGGGTTTTAAAAATACAGTCGCCACTCCACTGAAGGATGCAAATGTTGATCAGTGGAAGGGGGGCGAGGAGATGTGCCCTATCTCTCACCCTTATCACTTTAGTGGCAAAATGCTGCCGTAACACCGTTTGCAGTGCTATTGCCAACTGAGTTAGGTTGTCAAACCAATCGTGTAAAACAGCGGGAGAATTGATATATCAACCCACTGTAGAATTAGCACATTAGACCATCACATGTGCTCTCAGACTGACAAATGTCCTAATGGCAGTTAACTCTGCAAACGGAAATAGCACACAGTTTTGATACCGTGTCACTGGTAAAGGGGCAGGCACTGTGGAGGTCACTGATTTTAGCCTATGTAATAACAATAAAAGTGAAGTATTAATTTTCACCTGGGTCAAGATAGGTTCTATCGCCTGTTTAGGCATCTGTAAATAAATTAGACAAATAACCTTACCCAGGTTAGGTCCTAATCATGAATATGTTAAAGGGGCGGTCACCGTGAAAGTCACTGGTAAAGAGGCGGTTGCTGTTAAAGGGGCGGTCACTGTTAAAGGGGCAGTCACTGTGAAATTCACTGTTAAAGGGGCAGTCACTGTGAAAGTCACTGTTAAAGGGGCGGGCACTGTGGAGGTTTGTGTTAAAGGGGCAAACACTATGTAAGTCACTGTTAAAAGGGCGGGCACTGTGAAGGTCACTGTTAAAGGGGCGGCCACTATGAAGGTCACTGTTAAAGTGGATGGTCAGTGCTAAAGGAACGGTCACTGTTAAAGGGGCCAGCACTGTGGAGGTCACTGTTAAAGCGGCAGGCACTGTTAAAGGGGCGGGCACTGTGGAAGTCACTGTTAAAGGTGTGTGCACTGTGATGTTCACTGGTAAAGGGGCAGCCACTGTGTAGGGCACTATTAAAGGGGCGGTTAATGTTAAAGCGGTGTGCACTGTGGAGGTCACTGTTAAAGGGGTGTGTACTGTTGAGGTCACTGTTAAAGGGGCGGGTACTGTGGAGATCACTGTTATGGGGGAAACTGTTCATATCTTTTTATGACACACGGAAACATAAAATGAAATAGATTAAATATATCTGTGCGAAGCCGGGTCCTTCTGCTAATCTCTTTTTATATATATATATATATATATATATATATATATATGAATTTCTGTCTGTCTGTCTAGATGTCTGTCTGGACTTTCCTTATGCGCGACCAAACGACTGGACCGATCCTCACCAAATTTGGCAGGTGCATCAGGTGTCCGGGAAGGTTTTAGACCTCAGCTCTCTAGGACTTACCATTCCTGAGATATTCCCAGAAAATTACCTGCATTAGCCAATAATAATAATAATCTTTATTCATATAGCACCAACATATTCCGCAGCGCCTTACAATTCAGGGGTTCATGTACAAACAGTCTTAAATAACATAGCAACATACAAGTCGATTACTACAACAAGAGGAATGAGAGCCCTGCTCGCAACAGCTTACAATCTATGAGGGGATAGGGGTGACACAAAAGGTAGAAGTGCTTGTTATGTACATTAGTCCAGCCATTTTGGGAGAATAGGGAAGCAGATATAAAGCCGCATGAGTCGGTCAGCAGCAAATATACAAAGTGCTTCTGGGTGCAGTGGAGGCCCAGCTTTAAATGGGCTATGGGAGGTTAGATCAAGGGAGGTGATAGGCCACCTTGAAAAGATGTGTTTTTAGCAAACGCTTAAAACTCTGCATGTTGTAATTAAGCCTAATTTCTTGGGGTAGGTCATTTCAAGGAACTGTTGCAGCTCGGGAGAAATTTTGGAGCCGGGAGAAAGAGGTTCGGATTTTTGTGGAAGTCAGTCGTAAGTCATTGGCTGAACGGACAGCACGGGTAGGGTGGTAGACAGAGATGTTTTTGAGGTGCAGACGACATAAGCGGGAGAGAGATTGAATATAGGGGGTGAAAGAAAGATCAGTGTCAAAAGTCACCCCGAGACAGCGGGCATGCGCTGCCTTGGAGTGATGACGGTGTTGCACACTGAGAGGCAGACATCAGGTTTAGGTAGGTTAGTAGATGGAGAGAACACAAGAAGTTCAGTTTTTGAAAGATTTAGTTTCAGATAGAGAGAGGACATAATGATAGAGACGGCAGAGAGACAGTCACGGGTGTTATGTAATATAGCAGGTGTGATGTCAGGGGATGAAGTGTATAGTTGTGTGTCATCAGCATAGAGATGGTACTGGAAACCAAATCTGCTGATGGTCTGTCCAATTTATGCTGTGTACAGGGAGAAGAGGAGAGGGCCTAGGACTGAACCCGGAGGAACTCCAACAGTGAGGGGCAGAGGTAAGGAAGTGGAGCCAGCGAATGATACACTGAAAGAGCGACCAGAGAGTGGTAGAAGCCGTCAAGCCTTTCACTTAAATCCGAACTGCCATTTACACGGTCACATGTCCCTTATCAGCCAATAGAAGCTCGCAGGTCCTACTCCAGGTTGCCATAACAACTGATCACAGGTTTTAGCAGTTCGCAGGTCCTTAAATATTCAGTCATATAAAGTATGATGGCACAACTACACTGCTACATGCATGGGGGGAAGGTGCCACTACTAAACAGACAGCCGCTGTGGAGGTCACTGATAAAGAGGTGGTCATTGTTAAAGGGGCGGGCACTGTGGAGGTCACTGTTAAACGGGCAGGCTCTGTGGAGGTCTCTGTTATAGCGGCGGGCACTGTGGAAGTCAACGTTAAAGGGGCGGACACTGTGTATATCACTGTTAAAAGGGCGGCCATTATAAAGGTCACTGTTAAAGGAAAGGGCACTGTGGAGATCACTGTTAAAGGGGCGGGCACTGTAGAAGTCACTTTTAAAGGGGTGAGTAATGTGGAAGTCACTGTTAAAGAAGTCTGCACTGCGAAGGTCCCTGTTAAAGGGGCGGGCACTGTAAAAGTCACTGTTAAAGGGGTGAGTAATGTGGAAGTCACTGTTAAAGAAGTGTGCACAGCGGAGATCACTGTTAAAGGGGAGGGCCTTGTGGAAGTCACTGTTAAAGGGGCGGATACTGTGAAGGTCACTGTTAAAGGGGTGGCCACTATGATGGTCACTGTTAAAGGGGTGGTCAATGTTAAAGGGGCAGGCACTGTGGAGGTCACTGTTAAAGGGGCAGGTATTGTGGAAGTCACTGTTAATGGGGCGGGCACTGTTGAGTCCACTGTTAAAGGGACGGGCACTGTGGAGGTTACTGTTAAAGGGGCAAGCACTGTGGAGGTCACTGTTAAAGAAGAAAACAATGTGGAGGTCACTGTTAAAGGGTTGGGCACTGTTAAAGGGGCAGGCACTATTATAGGGACGTGCAATGTGGAGATCACTGTTAAAGGGGCGTGCACTGTGGAGGTCACTGTTAAAGAGGAGGACACTGTGGAGGTCATTGTTAAAGGGCTGGTCACTGTTAAAGGGGCGGGCACAGTAGATGTCACTGTTAAAGGGGCAGGCACTATGCAGATCACCGTTAAAGATGTAGTCACTGTTAAAAGGGCGGGAACTGTGGAGGTCACTGTTAAATGGGCGGGCACAGTGGAGGTCAATGTTAAAGGTGCGGCCAATGTGGAGATCAATGGTAAAGGGGAGGCCACTATGGAGGTCACTGTTAAAGGGGCAAACACTGTAGAGATCACTGTTAAAGGGGTGGGCACTGTGGAGGTCATTGTTAAAGGGGCAGACACTGTAGAGGTCACTGTTAAAGGGATGGGCACTGTGAGGTCAATGTTAAAGGGGCGGGCACTGTGGAGATCACTGTTAAAGAGGCAGGCATTGTGGAAGTCATTGTTAAAGGGGCAAACACTGTGAAGGTCACTGTTAAAGGGCGGGCACTGTGGAGGTCAATGTTAAAGGGGCAAACACTGTGAAGGTCACTGTTAAAGGGGCGGGCACTGTGAAGGTCACAATTAAAGGGGCAGGCACTGTGGAGGTCACTGTTAAATTGGCAACCACTATGAAGGTCACTGTAAATGGGTGATCAATGTTAAAGGGGCGGGCACTGCGGTGGTCACTGTTAAAGGGGTGGGCACTGTTAAAGGGGCAGGCTCTGTGAAGGTCACTGTTAAAGGGGTGGAAACTTTGGAGGTCACTGTTAAAAGGTTGGTCACTGTTAAAGGGGTGGGCACTGTAGAGGTCACTTTTAAAGGGGCAGGTACTGTGGTAGTCACTGTTAAAGTGGCAGGTACTGTGGAGGTCACTGTTAAAGGGATGGGCACTGTTGAAGTCACTATTAAAGGGGCAGATACTGTGGTAGTCACTGTTAAAAGGCATACAATAGAAGAAAATACTCCGGCGGTGAAAGAAATCTGCTTCTTAATGCACCCTGGTTCTTCCTTTGTTTGTCACAGACAGGCACCTGGAGAACTGGTCTCAATGATACACACAGACGTGTTTCTGATACCGTTCTGATTTAATCTTGACCACACGGGCCTCTTATAGACATACATCGACACATATTGGAAACAGATGTGATTCCCATATTCACTTGTTGCTGGGCAGAATCCATTCCCTGTCTAGTACTAGAAGACTGGCACACTCGACATATGGGACTCTATGGATCAATGAAAATCACAAAGTTTATTGTACATATAAATAAAAAGATAAAAGGATAAAAGGTAAATATAACGTATAATAAAATGTTTGATCATTCAAACCTTGTACAATATGGATAATACCACTTAGTTTCTATTTTAAAAAATCGCATAATATTACACTTGTTATTGCATAATACAATAAAACATATATTTTCGCATCCTGTATTATATAATGAACTTTATGTTGGTCGAATGGTCATTGCAAAGAATCTATAACTATTTGCAGGTAAGTTCCTATGGAAAAAATGGTTCGAAGATCTAATATGAGATCGTAACATGACCCTTTTGTAAGAAGAACTAATTCCATTATACGAAATAACAGTGCACTGTAAGACCAAGATAAGATTTTTTTCTTCGAAATATTGGCTGTTGAAGCGAAAATTTGAGATCGAAAAAAGATCGCCAATCCCAGTCCTGTATGTTGGATACGTCATTTCCGGAGCGGCGAACCTACCTCCGAATACACGTGGGACGCTGACCGAAAAAACAGCCGGGATGCCGGTATTCAGCAGGCCCCGAACAACTTGACTGACCAGCCGGGACTTAGGGAAGGTAAGCCCACAACAGTTGGTGATTACTATTTAAGAAAACCACAGAAATAAGATAATAATGCACTTAGTAAAGTAGATGCAAGCATTATATATGGACAAAGTCCTCACTCTGATATGATAATATCTGAGACACTTAGTCAATATATTTTGATCAAAACACATCTAAGCCCACCTACCAAGCGCCAAGGTGGTCTCAGGTCAGGCGGGTTCTACGCTAAACCTACCGAAGCCATTGGGCTTCTATGTTCAGGAGCGCAGACGCCGCACATATGGTGTGCTGCTCCTAGTCCCCTCCATGTGCATGAAGCAACCAATGGGAGGAGGAGCAAGCACACCCATATGTACCACCTAATCAAGGCGCTCTATTGGATAGGAAGGGCAAAAGTGCAGAGGAATGCTACTCCCAAGATAAAATAGGTGCACATTCACACTTGAAGGTGCCACTCCCTCAAGCAAATACTACAGACAAAAAAATTCCACAGAAAAAACTACGATAAAAACATCCTGCACGATATGATATACAAATGTGCGGATGTCCCTGGCCATATTATTGAAGAAAACCACAGAAATAAGATAACAATGCACTTAGTAAAGTAGATGCAAGCATTATATATGTTATATATTCAATATTTTTTATCTTAGTTTTTTCTGTGGATTTTTTTTTTGAGCGCCTTGATTATGTGGTACATATGGGTGTGCTTGCTCCTCCTCCCATTGGTTGCTTCATGCACATGGAAGGGACTAGGAGCAGCACACCATATGTCCGGCGTCTGCGCTCCTGAACATAGAAGCCCAATGGCTTAGGTAGGTTTAGCGTAGGACCCGCCTGACCTGAGACCACCTTGGCGCTTGGTAGGCGGGCTTAGATGTGTTTTGATCAAAATATATTGACTAAGTGTCTCAGATATTATCATATCAGAGTGAGGACTTTGTCCATATATAATGCTTGCATCTACTTTACTAAGTGCATTATTATCTTATTTCTGTGGTTTTCTTCAATAATATGGCCAGGGACATCCGCACATTTGTATATCATATCTTATCTTAGTTTTTTCTGTGGAATTTTTTTTTGTCTGTGGTGATTACTATTTACACTGAAACTGCCAATTATCAAGTTATTCTGTGCAAAAGGAAATAACTACGCTTAAAGCAATTACAATTGGAATATTGACTTTATTCTAGCGGAAACTATTATCTTCTTGCCCTTTTTTCTTCTACAAAGGACATAATCAAGGCAGACCTTTTTTCCATAGGAACTTATCTGCAAATAGTTATAGTTTCTTTGCAATGACCATTCGACGAAAATAAAGTTCATTATATGATACAGGATGCAAAAATATATGTTTTATTGTATTATGCAATAACAAGTGTAATATTATGCAATTATTTTAAAGGGAACCTGTCACCATGATTTTACGCATAGAGCTGGAGACATGGGCCGCTAGCACATCTGCAGTACCCAGGTCCCATAGCTCTCTGCGCTTTTATTATGTAAAAAACCTGCAAATTACCTAATATGAGTCCTGTAGCCGGAGATGAGTCAAGCGTCAAGGAGCCCAGCACCGCCCCGCGTCCTCCGAATCTCCTCCTTGCCGGCTGACGTCACAGAGCTGGAGCGCCGAAATCTCGCGATGCGCGAGCTAGCGCAGTGTCGGCATCATGTTCATTCCCTGTGCTGGCATCAGCACAGGGAACGAACTACGCATGCGCTAGCTCGCGCATCGCGAGATTTCGGCGCTCCAGCTCTGTGACGTCAGCCGGCAAGGAGGAGATTCGGAGGACGCGGGGCGGTGCTGGGCTCCTTGACGCTTGACTCATCTCCGGCTACAGGACTCATATCAGGTAATTTGCATATCACTCAAAACGGTTTTTTTACACAATAAAAGCGCAGAGAGCTATGGGACCTGGGTACTGCAGATGTGCTAGTGGCCATCTAGCAGCCCATGTCCCCAGCTCTATGCGCAAAATCATGGTGACAGGTTCGCTTTAAATAGAAACTAAGTGGTATTATCCATATTGTACAAGGTTTGAATGATCAAACATTTTATTATACGTTATATTTACCTTTTATCCTTTTATCTTTTTATTTATATGTACAATAAACTTTGTGATTTTCATTGATCCATAGAGTCCCATATGTCGAGTGTGCCAGTCTTCTAGTACTAGACATCATATTTGCATTCTTTGAAGGGTGAATCATTCCAGATTTGAGCACCTCTTTGTGATTGTGTGGGGGTGAGCTATTTCCCACATCATAACCTTTTAGAATCCATTCCCTATATGGACATAAGGCTAATGTAAACATATTCTCCCTCTAGTATGATGTCACCCAACCTCCTGTCCTTCATACAGATCATATAGCTTATTCTATTTAACCCTTCAATCCCCTCTTAAGTCATGAATATGACTTATCTTCTTTCTCTCATAGAGAGGTAAGTAGCATATAATTGTCCAGGGTGTGTGGGTTTTGGACACATTACACAAAACATCTGTATGAGGGAAGGGATACATTGGATACAACAACATATAACAATCAAGGAAGCAATTATAATTATAATACTGATAAATAATGTTCTCAACCAACTCAAATCCGGCAGCCAGCTCAATAACCAGTCCCACCAAGAGGATGAATCAACATCTTTCTTGATATTATTAGCAATTTCATGTAACACTTGAATATGGGACTGGATTGATCTGGAATGATCAGATAAATTAAAGCAACACATTCCTTTAAAGGATAACTGTCACACTTAGACCCTAATTAAAATTTTCATATATGTAGTTACTAATAACATGATATTCCATAATCAGTTACTATTAGACTGACTTACCCCATATTTAATAAGATTCAGCCCTTAGCAACCAGTCTGCATAAAACTGCAATTTCACTATTCAGTTAAGATGGCCGCCACTGCCCTCACCCTGAGGCTAATCCTGCCTGCCCTCACTAGCCAGTAACAATAGCCCCCCAAAAGTGCCAGTAACCAGAGCCCTCCCCCCTAAAGGGTTAATCTCCTGCAGCACAAAGGGGTCCTCTTACCACATGTTGCTTTCATTTATACACTGAGCAGATGGCAGATCTCCCTTCCCTGGTCTGCGCTGCTTCAACTCTACTTCTCCAGTTCTGCTGAGTGAGGGAGCGTCTGCCAAGCGCAGGGACAGGGAGAAGTGCACACAGCCCAGGCACTGTTATCAGCTGCTGGGGAGGACCTGGCTTTATTGATTTACTTACAGTCCCTGGCTGTCAGTAATGTGACCTTGCACGCAGCCTGCTTCTGCATCCTCCGTCCTTCAACAGATAGATGGACCATGCCTAGCAACCCTATTTTAAGCACAGGTAAAAGTAGGCAGTACAGGGAACAAAACTGTGGAATTAAGGGGTAATTGAATACACAGTGAAAAGTTGAAATAGGGCCACCAAGGTGATATTAATCACCACAATCCAATACTCCAAAAAAAAAATATACGACAGTTATACTTTAAAATCTTGACATCCTATATTATATTTAAGTAACAAATAATCCACAGCAAATCTAGTTTCTAGCACTGCTCCTCTTATGCCTTGTATATCTAAAAGCATATCTGATAAGGCAATAGATGTATGTTTCAGAGATTTAGCCAAGTCACATACAATAGAATTTATAGTACGAGTATTATATA
Organism: Bufo bufo; assembly: GCF_905171765.1. Classification (NCBI taxonomy): domain Eukaryota; kingdom Metazoa; phylum Chordata; class Amphibia; order Anura; family Bufonidae; genus Bufo; species Bufo bufo. The sequence continues at coordinate 200,510,328 of NC_053394.1, read as the reverse complement.
TATCCAGTCCAGGCACTCCTAATATAGAGGCGCCCAAACTTGTATATTCTGTACGGCTGAGAAGGGGTAAAGTAGAGTCACAATCTTCTGATAAAGTCTTGGTAACCGATCTGTGAGCTCTCCTGATAGGGGGTTGACTGGGAAGAGCCAAAGTCAGCCTGGATAACGCACAGGGACCTCCAATAACATTAGCAGGAATGGAATTGTAAGTGCTGTTACCACAAGAGAAAAACCATCCCTTAGGGAGCATTATATTATAGATAAAACTGGGAGTCACAATGGTCTTATTACAACTCATGGAATTATTCAGGGAGCTAGCAAGTCTACTATTCTTTTTACAGGTGTTGTCAATATAATCATATACCCAATTCTTAGGTAATCCACTTTTTATGTCTCTACCATCAAAATAAAAAGTCATATCCTGGGAAAAGGTAAAACAAGTCTTTGCTGCAGTAACATTAATAGTATTTATTCTAATATTATCCCTGCTATTTCCTAATTTCTGACACTCCCCACAGAAGTCATACAAGGGAATAAAAGATTGTGTATTGTTAGCCATCTTACCAGACTTCAAGGAGGGATTCATCGGGTGTAGGCACAGCAATAACACATGTTTGTATAAGATCCTGTGTGCTCTGTAATTCTTTAAGGCACAATGAACTAACATTTAGGGCATTTGCCATCCTGACTATACTATTCTGTTCAGAATAAAAGCATATCAGGGTCTTGTACTGCACCTACCGACTGCCATTCTATTTTTTATCACTACTGGTAGCCAAATCCTGGAGGCTGAGCAATAGATTGTCAGTAAGGGTAATGTCTGGAACTAGGGAGGGCATTTGAACTGTTGCTGCCGTTCTAATAGCAGCCTCTTTTGCTGCCTGATCAGCTAGGGCATTCCCTTTAGCTATGTGTGTTTGGAGACCAGTATGTGCCTTACAATGGATCTTCAGCCCTGTCTCCTGCACTAACATTGCTGGAAGAAGTGGTTCTTTCTTGAAAACATCAGATTAACCACCTCAGCTCCCCTAGCTTAAACACCCTTAATGACCAGACCACTTTTTACAATTCTACACTACTTTCACGGTTTATTGCTCGGTCATGCAACTTACCACCCAAATGAATTCTACCTCCTTTTCTTCTCTATAATAGAGCTTTCATTTGGTGGTATTTCATTGCTGCTGACATTTTTACTTTTTTTGTTATTAATCAAAATTTACCGAAATTTTTCACTTTCAGTTGTAATTTTTTTTTTTTAAAACTACATTTCTATATACATTTTTCTCAAAATTTATTGTTCTACATGTCTTTGATAAAAAAAAAATGTTTGGGTAAAAAAAAAAATGTTTGGGTAAAAGTTATAGCGTTTCTAAACTATGGTACAAAAATGTGAATTTCCGCTTTTTGAAGCAGCTCTGACTTTCTGAGCACCTGTCATGTTTCCTGAGGTTCTACAATGTCCAGACAGTAGAAAAACCCCACAAATGACCCAATTTCGGAAAGTAGACACCCTAAGGTATTCGCTGATGGGCATAGTGAGTTCATAGAACTTTTTATTTTTTGTAACAAGTTAGCGGAAAATCATGATTTTTTTATTTTATTTTCCCTTACAAAGTCTCATATTCCACTAACTTGTGACAAAAAACAAAAACTTCCATGAACTCACTATGCCCATCTCGAAATACCTTGGGGTGTCTTCTTTCCAAAATGGGGTCACTTGTGGGGTAGTTATACTGCCCTGGCATTTTAGGGGCCCTAATGCGTGAGAAGTAGTTTGAAATCAAAATGTGTAAAAAATGCCCTGTGAAATCCTAAAGGTGCTCTTTGGAATGTGGGCCCCTTTGCCCACCTAGGCTGCAAAAAAGTGTCACACATGTGGTATCGCTGTACTCAGAAGAAGTTGGGCAATGTGTTTTGGGGTGTCTTTCTACATATACCCATGCTGGGTGAGAGAAATATCTCTCTAAAAGACAAAGTTGGCATTTGACCGATATATTTATCTCACCCAGCATGGGTATATGTAAAATGACACCCCAAAACACATTGCCCAACTTCTCCTGAGTACGGCGATACCACATGTGTGACACTTTTTTGCAGCCTAGATGCGCAAAGGGGCCCAAATTCCTTTTAGGAGGGCATTTTTAGACATTTGTATTCCAGACTTCTTCTCACGCTTTAGGGCCCCTAAAATGCCAGGGCAGTAAAAAATACCCCACATGTGACCACATTTTGGAAAGAAGACACCCCAAGGTATTCCGTGAGGGGCATGGCGAGTTCATAGAATTTTTTTTTTTTTGGCACAAGTTAGCGGAAATTGATTTTTATTTTTTTTTTCCTCAAAGTCTCCCTTTCCGCTAACTTGTGACAAAAAGTTCAATCTTTCATGGACTCAATATGCCCCTCAGAAAATACCTTGGGGTGTCTTCTTTCCGAAATGGGGTCACTTGTGGGGTATTTATACTGCCCTGGCATTTTAGGGGCCCTAAAGCGTGAGAAGAAGTCTGGAATACAAATGTCTAAAAAATTTTAAGCATTTGGATTCCGTGAGGGGTATGGTGAGTTCATGTGAGATTTTATTTTTTGTCACAAGTTAGTGGAATATGAGACTTTGTAAAAAAAAAAAAAATCTATTTCCGCTAACTTGTGACAAAAAAAATCTTCTATGAACTCGCCATGCCCCTCAAAAGTGATCTTTTTATAGCGCCACAGCGATTTTACGGTGTTTTTGCAGTGATCAGAATTTTTTTTTTATGTCACTGCGGTGGGGCGGACTGAACGCAAGTGTGCGCACAAGATCAGCTGAGGTGACGAAGCCGCTGAGGTGAAACGCGCGTCGAGGTCTCGTGCTCAGGGTCTGTTATCCATTCATTCACCATGTCTTCAGGTACGTCCTGCGTTTAGTACAGCCTGGAATCCCCATAGGGCACTTCTATACATATCCATAGTGGGTCCTGTACCTTCAGGTTTATCTTGCCACTTTTTTTGATATCTAGATAGTAACTCTAATTGAGGGTTTACTGTCATAACGGTTAGTGTTGTTGCCTATGTATTGTGGGATGTGTTGGGTTAGCTCATGGTCAACCAGGCACGATCTTTTGCAATTTTGCACATAGCCCCATTGTGGCGATCATTTTTATGCCATCCTGGTTGTCCCAGAGCTAATTCCCCGGTTCATTGGCTTTACTACTGTGTCTTATCTTGCACAGATCGATAGGTGTATGGATTGGTGTTGCATGACCCTTTGCTTTTCTGTATACTGTATACCATCCTGTTGTTTCCCCATACTTTATATTTTATAATAAATGATATTTTGATACATTACTTCCACTTGCTTGTTTTAGTCTATTCTGGATATTGTACAAGTGGTAATTGTAGCTGTCTAGTTTGACAGAGAGGCCTTTGTGTAGGTTTAATAGTGCGCACAAGATCAGGCCTGATCGGGCGAACACTGCGTTTTCTGTAGAGCCTAAAGAACATGTCCTATTCTTTTTCTATATAGTTCTGACAATGTGCGGAAAGCACATTGCCGGTGTCCGTGTTTTGCGGATCTGTGGATCCGCAAAACATATAAGGAACGTCTGAATGGAGCCTTACAGGGGGGTGATCAATGACAGGGGGTTGATCAGGGAGTCTACACTCACCTAAAGAATTATTAGGAACACCTGTTCTATTTCTCATTAATGCAATTATCTAGTCAACTAATCACATGGCAGTTGCTTCAATGCATTTAGGGGGGTGGTCCTGGTCAAGACAATCTCCTGAACTCCAAACTGAATGTCAGAATGGGAAAGAAAGGTGATTTAAGCAATTTTGAGCGTGGCATGGTTGTTGGTGCCAGACGGGCCAGTCTGAGTATTTCTCAATCTGCTCAGTTACTGGGATTTTCACGCACAACCATTTCTAGGGTTTACAAAGAATGGTGTGAAAAGGGAAAAACATCCAGTATGCAACAGTCCTGTGGGCAAAAATGCCTTGTGGATGCAAGAGATCAGAGGAGAATGGGCCGACTGATTCAAGCTGATAGAAGAGCAACGTTGACTGAAATAACCACTCGTTACAACCGAGGTATGCAAGAAAGCATTTGTGAAGCCACAACACGCACAACCTTGAGGCGGATGGGCTACAACAGCAGAAGACCCCACCGAATACCACTCATCTCCACTACAAATAGGAAAAAGAGGCTACAATTTGCACGAGCTCACCAAAATTGGACTGTTGAAGACTGGAAAAACGTTGCCCGGTCTGATGAGTCTCGATTTCTGTTGAGACATTCAAATGGTAGAGTCCGAATTTGGTGTAAACAGAATCAAAACATGTATCCATCCTCTGATGGCTACTTCCAGCAGGATAATGCACCATGTCACTGTCATGGTCTTACCTGCTTGCTGCTCTCCTTCGTTTGACATGTGCTGGCGGCCATCTTGGTTTCTGGGTTTCTTGTAGCCTTCCACCCTGCGGCTCCTCCTTCCCCTGGGAGGAGCTGGATGCCTAGCTCATATATATAGGAGGTCTGTGGCTTCAGTTCCTTGCTTGGTCCTCTTGTGTTCACATGCTTCTAAGACTGCTGCTGCTTCTGGTTCCTGATCCTGGCTTCGTCTGACTACCCTGCTGGTTCCTGATCCTGGCTTCGTCTGACTACCCTGCTGGTTCCTGATCCTGGCTTCGTCTGACTACCCTGCTGGTTCCTGATCCTGGCTTCGTCTGACTACCCTTCTGGTTCCTGACCTCTGGCTTCGCAAAGACTCTGCTCGGTTTCACCATCCGTTTGGACTTTTGCTTTACAGCTTTATTTTCAATAAAGTCTTCTTATTTTCATTTATCTCTCGTTGTACGTCTGGTTCATGGTTCCGTGACATTAGGACCAAGCCATGAATTCTAACGGTACAGGGCCATCCTCGCTACCCACGCTGGTTGCCAGACTTGATCAGCAGGATCACCTGTTGGGTCGGTTCGCTGTGGCGTTGCAAACCCTGCTTGAACGCACGGCTCATTTCGCTCCCGTTGCCGATGGGTCGGTTGTCGCTCCTGGGCTCGCTCCTACTGCCGCTCCGGTTGTTGCGCCAGAGTCTACCCCGACACCTGTTGTTGCGCCTGCGGTGTTTCGGGGTATGACCGGTTCTGCCCCTCTTCCACAGCGCTTTGGGGGAGAGCCAACTCAGTGCCGAGGTTTCCTTAACCAGGTGGGCATTTATTTCGAGTTGCTGCCACATGCCTTTCCTACTGAGAGATCAAAGGTGGGCTTCTTGATCTCGCTGCTCTCGGACAAGGCCTTGGCCTGGGCCAGCCCTTTATGGGAGAACAACAATCCGGTGGTTGCCGAGTTTTCCGGTTTTGTTGCTTCTCTTCGGAAGGTATTCGATGTGCCGGCTCGTGCTGCCTCTGCTGCGAAGCTCCTTATGTCCATCAGACAGGGTTCACGATCCGTAGCTGAATACGCCATTGAGTTTCGTACCCTGGCAGCAGAGGTGGGCTGGAATAATGAGGCTCTGGTCGCTGCTTTCTCTCATGGTCTCTCGGATGCCTTGAAGGATGAGGTTGCAGCTAAGGACCTACCAGTTGAGCTCGAGTCTCTTATTTCTTTCCTGATTTTGATTGACACCAGACTCAGGGAGAGACCTTCCTTTAAGGAGAACCTGCGGAGGTCTTCTAACAGATTGGTGCCTACGTTTGCTGTCCCACCCGTGCCTCCCTCTCCTCCCACGCCTCCTGGGGATGACTTGTCTGGGGGTGAACCCATGCAGCTGGGGTTTGCTCGCCTGTCCGAGGGGGAGAGGGCACTCCGGAGACGCGAGGGCCGATGCATGTACTGTGGTCTCGGTGGGCATTTTCGGTTGGCATGTCCGAACCGTCCGGGAAACGCTCGTACCCTGAGATCCTGTCGGGGGCAGATCTTGGGTGGAGTCTCCTCGTCCCCGGTTTCCCGTGTTGACAAACCACTGATCACTGTTGTCCTCTCCTGGGTCGGGGGCTCGGTGACGACCCAGGCGTTGGTGGACTCTGGTGGTGGTGGTTTGTTCATTGATAGTGTGTTCGCTGCCGCCAATTCCATTCCTCTGCAGGCTCGAGGTTCCCCACTGGCTCTTGAGGCGATAGACGGCAGACCCCTTCTGCCGCCACACGTGACTCATGAGACCCTTCCAGTGGGGATAGCCATTGGTGCCGTTCACAGAGAGTCGGTCTGCCTCCAGGTTATTTCGTCTCCACACTACTCGGTGGTCTTGGGGTACCCCTGGCTCCAGAAGCATAATCCGACTTTCGATTGGAGATCGGTCGAGATCCTCTCGTGGTCACCGCAGTGTGGGGCTAGTTGCATCCATGGGTCTGTCAAGTTGCTGTGTACTTCCTCGGACTCTCTGTTGCCTCCTGAATACGAGGAGTACCGGGATGTATTCGATAAGGTGCGCGCGGTTGCCCTACCTCCGCACCGCCCATACGATTGTGCCATAGAGTTACAATCTGGTGCCGTTCCTCCTCGTGGCAAAGTCTATCCACTGTCGGTAGCGGAGAATGAGGCCATGGAGGAGTACGTGAGGGAGGCGCTTTCACGCGGACACATTCGCAAATCTTCGTCCCCGGCAGGGGCTGGATTTTTCTTTGTGAAAAAGAAGGCCGGTGAGTTGAGGCCTTGCATCGATTACAGGGGTCTCAATCGCATCACGATCAAGAACGCTTACCCGATACCCTTGATTTCCGAGCTGTTCGATCGCCTTAAAGGGGCCACGGTCTTTACCAAACTCGACCTGAGGGCGGCATATAACCTGGTAAGGATCAAGGCGGGCGATGAGTGGAAGACCGCGTTTAACACCAGGACTGGTCATTACGAATCCTTGGTTATGCCCTTTGGGTTGTGCAATGCGCCCGCAGTCTTTCAGGAATTCATCAACAATGTTTTCCGTGACCTGTTGCAGCAGTGTGTGGTAGTCTATTTGGATGACATCTTGGTATATTCTGAATCCATGGAGGCCCACATTCTGGATGTCAGACGAGTGTTGCAACGGTTACGAGAGAACAAGCTGTTCGGTAAGCTTGAGAAATGCGAATTTCACCGATCCCAGGTAACCTTCTTAGGTTACATCATTTCCGCTGAGGGGTTCTCCATGGATCCTGAGAAGGTTTCGGCTGTCTTACAGTGGCCCCAGCCCAGTGGTCTTCGTTCCCTGCAGCGCTTTTTGGGCTTCGCCAATTATTATCGGAAGTTCATCAGGGACTTTTCCATGCTGGCCAAGCCTCTCACGGATCTGACCAGGAAGGGCAGTAATTCCCAGGTCTGGCCGCTCGAGGCCGTCCGAGCTTTTGAGGCCCTAAAGTCCGCCTTTGTGTCGGCTCCGATTCTGTCGCATCCCAACCCTGGGTTGCCCTTTGTCCTCGAGGTGGACGCGTCTGAGACGGGAGTAGGCGCCCTTCTGTCTCAGCGTAGAACACCAGAGGGTCCTCTGCTTCCTTGTGGGTTTTACTCCCGGAAACTGTCTTCCGCGGAGTGCAACTATCAGATTGGTGACAGGGAGTTATTGGCCATCGTGCAGGCCCTTAAAGAATGGAGGCACTTGCTCGAGGGTTCGGTGGTTCCGGTTCTCATCCTGACGGACCACAAGAATCTGACCTACCTTTCTGAGGCCAAGAGATTGACACCACGTCAGGCCAGATGGGCTCTGTTCTTGTCACGTTTTAATTACGTGGTCTCCTACCTACCCGGTTCCAAGAACATCAGGGCGGATGCCTTATCACGGCAGTACTCCGAGCTGTCCAGGGAGGAGTCGATTCCAACTTCGGTCATACCTCCGAATCAGATCCTGGCCGCCATTCGCACCAGCCTGACCTCTCCCCTGGGTGAGCAGATTTTGGCGGCTCAATCTGGTGCTCCCTCTGGGAGACCCAACGGCAGATGTTTTGTGCCTGAGGAGTTGCGCACTCGGTTGTTGCGAACCTACCATAACTCCAAGACCGCGGGGCATCCTGGAAAGAATCAGCTGTCCTGGGCTGTTTCACGTCTGTTCTGGTGGCCTTCCCTACGTTCCGACATCGCCGCATATGTAGCGGCATGCTCCGTTTGTGCCCAGAGTAAGTCCCCTCGGCACCTTCCGTTGGGCCTTCTGCAACCCATAGCCACCGGGGAGCGCCCATGGTCACACCTGGGGATGGATTTCATTGTGGACCTCCCTGCATCCCGAGGCCATACGGTCATTCTCATGATTGTGGATCGGTTTTCCAAAATGTGCCACTGTGTTCCTCTCAAGAAGTTACCCTCTGCACAAGAGTTGGCCACGATTTTTGCCAGGGAGGTCTTCCGGTTGCACGGTTTGCCTAAGGAGATTGTGTCGGATCGGGGGAGTCAGTTTGTGTCCAGGTTCTGGCGCGCCTTTTGCTCCCAGTTGGGGATTCATCTCTCCTTCTCCTCGGCCTACCACCCTCAGTCCAATGGGGCCGCAGAACGATCCAATCAGGCCTTGGAGCAATTCCTTCGTTGCTATGTCTCCGATCACCAAGACAATTGGGTTGACCTCCTGCCTTGGGCTGAGTTTGCCAGGAACACGGCGGTGAACTCTTCCTCTGGGACGTCTCCCTTCATGGCCAATTATGGGTTCCAACCTGCCGTGTTACCGGAGGTATTCTCTCCCCAGGATATTCCGGCTGTGGAGGATCATCTTTCCGTCCTACGTGCTTCTTGGGTACAGATCCAGAAGTCCCTTGAGGTCTCTGCGCAGCGCCAGAGACTCCAGGCTGATCGCAGACGAGCGCCTGCTCCTTCCTACCAGGTCGGAGACCGTGTATGGTTGTCCACCCGCAACCTCAACCTTCGAGTGCCCACTCCCAAGCTGGCGCCTCGCTTTGTTGGTCCCTTCAGAGTGCTTCGCAGGGTAAACCCGGTAGCCTATGCCCTTGCGCTTCCTCCTGGCATGCGGATCTCCAACGTGTTTCATGTCTCCTTGTTGAAGCCACTGGTGTGTAATCGTTTCACTTCCTCGGTTCCTCGGCCTCGTCCGGTCCAAGTGGGCAATCGTGAGGAATATGAGGTGAGCAATATCCTGGACTCACGCCTGGTCCGCGGTCGGTTGCAGTTTTTGGTCCATTGGCGTGGTTATGGTCCAGAGGAGCGTTCCTGGGTTCCCTCCGCAGATGTCCATGCTCCTGCCTTGCTCCGAGCCTTCCACGCACGCTTCCCTCAGAAACCGTTTTGTGCTCCGCGGAGGAGGGGCCCTTGAGGGGGAGGTACTGTCATGGTCTTACCTGCTTGCTGCTCTCCTTCGTTTGACATGTGCTGGCGGCCATCTTGGTTTCTGGGTTTCTTGTAGCCTTCCACCCTGCGGCTCCTCCTTCCCCTGGGAGGAGCTGGATGCCTAGCTCATATATATAGGAGGTCTGTGGCTTCAGTTCCTTGCTTGGTCCTCTTGTGTTCACATGCTTCTAAGACTGCTGCTGCTTCTGGTTCCTGATCCTGGCTTCGTCTGACTACCCTGCTGGTTCCTGATCCTGGCTTCGTCTGACTACCCTGCTGGTTCCTGATCCTGGCTTCGTCTGACTACCCTGCTGGTTCCTGATCCTGGCTTCGTCTGACTACCCTTCTGGTTCCTGACCTCTGGCTTCGCAAAGACTCTGCTCGGTTTCACCATCCGTTTGGACTTTTGCTTTACAGCTTTATTTTCAATAAAGTCTTCTTATTTTCATTTATCTCTTGTTGTACGTCTGGTTCATGGTTCCGTGACAGTCACAAAGCTCGAATCATTTCAAATTGGTTTCTTGAACATGACAATGAGTTCACTGTACTAAAATGGCCCCCACAGTCACCAGATCTCAACCCAATAGAGCATCTTTGGGATGTGGTGGAACGGGAGCTTCGTGCCCTGGATGTGCATCCCTCAAATCTCCATCAACTGCAAGATGCTATCCTATCAATATGGGCCAACATTTCTAAAGAATGCTATCAGCACCTTGTTGAATCAATGCCAGGTAGAATTAAGGCAGTTCTGAAGGCAAAAGGGGGTCCAACACCGTATTAGTATGGTGTTCCTAATAATTCTTTAGGTTAGTGTATATGGGGTGATCACCCCCCTGTAAGGCTCCATTCAGATGTCCGTGTGTGTTTTGCGGATCCGCAAAACACATACGGCAATCCATTGGCGGCAGTAACCAATCATGCCAAGAAAGGTCAACGTGTCTTTCTTGGTTTGTGGGCGGGGCAGACCCAGTACGGAAGTAATTCTGGCATGGCTGATTTTCCTCTCACCTTTACTGAGAACAAAGCCCAAATACTCAACACTTCCCATACACCATTGTAATTTCTTCCTAGAAAATTTGTGACCACATTCACATAACCACAGTAATAAACTAACACAGTCTGCCTGACAGGCCTCCCGAGTAGGACTACATATGAGGAGATCGTCCATATATTGTAGAAGGACAAAACCATGAGGGGCAGTCCAAGGGCGCAGTGTAACTTGGAGGACAATGGAGTAGACTACTGGGGAGTCTACATAACCCTGAGGCATTCTACACCAGGTATACTGGCGAAATTTTAATGTAGAAGCAAAAAGTGGCCGTGTCTCCTTGTCGAATTGGACAGAAAAAAATTCATTTTTTAAATCAATAACAGAGAAAAACTCTGCATGGGCAGGAATAGCTGATAGCAGAGATGGTACGTCTGGAACCACAGGGGCTATGGGTATAATAACAATCTTATTAATATCATCTACTTAAATAGGTTTCTCTAACAAGGTGTCCCCTACAGTCATAAAAGTGAACTGTTCCTCAAGGTCACTGTCCTCATCATGATGAGGTATATGTTCAGGTTTTGGAAAATACTTTTGTGATCTAAGGCGCATCGGAGCTATGACATCCCCAGTGTTAGAGATGTGTGAATTTTATTCTATATTTTTTTTATCTCTAGGACGGTAACTGGTTAATCTTAAGTTGTTACAAACTTCTTCTTATCTCAGGAGCCTCCCCCCTCCCCTTTCTGCTGTTACTCGAGCTCTGTCTATGCAATGCTATGAGGAGATGAAGGGGGGCAGAGATCTGTGCTGTGGGCAGTGTTTGTCTTCTATCTCCCCACAGATGCTTTGAAGAAGATGTGTGCACTGTGAAAGGATGCTAGAGTGTTATCTCTTCTTCTCTTATCTCTTCTTCCTTTTGAGCCAATGAAATAATGCCTGGGCCTCAAAGTACTGCCCTTTTAATCTAAGTCATCTTTTGGAAGGAATGGATATATCTGTGGGATATTTCCTAAATGGGGAGGAGGGGGCTTCTGAGGTGAACCCCTTGTCAATTATTTTTCTAACTCATGTTTCTTTTTATATCCCTCCTGGTTCTCTGCCTTCTGTTTCTTAACCTTTTTATTTGGTCTGTCATACCAATATGGTGCATAAGTAAGCCAATTTTCCCCTCCCAACTTCATATACTGCAGGTCCCACTGGGGGTCTGGACCATAATATGGGTAAGTTTCAGTGTCACCCAAACATAACCCTTTTACCATATCCATATGGAAGGTGTCATTAGCCTCTTCCTGAGGGAACAAATTTATACTCTTCATCCCCTCTGTCCATCCTGCCATATTATCCACCGAGGGAGTAACTAAATAATAATCAGTACCACAGACCCGGGCTACATAATCCTTACATGTTTCTCCTACATACAGGGAGGGGGGGTGGAGAGACCTTTCCTTGCTTTGCACCCATTTCTTATAACTTAATTGAGACGGAAGCAGAGCTGAACTCTCCCCAAGACTGGCTGTACTGAGCCGTAAAGGCTCCGACAATTCCTGTCAACTGGTTAGAGAGGACTTATGTCTATGCTCAACTTCCTTCTCAACGGACTGTTAGTATTATCCCTTCAAACCGTCACTTGCGTTCACTAGTTTCTGGGTTAGTGAATTTAACCTCGCCAGAAAAGTGGGGCGTCTTACGGTTATCCAGGACACACACAATAAAGTTAGTACAGTTTTCACAGTATAAAAATAACTTAATGCTTCATAACATCATAAAATACAAGAGAGCATAAAGAAAGCGACAGATAAGAAGCAATAGAAATTGGCTGACAAAGAAAAAAAAACAGGTTGCAGACACTATTTGAATTCTTCCCAAAAGAATTCCTCTTTTAAATCCTTCCCTAAAGAATTCCTCTTTTAAGTTCTTCCCTAAAGAATTTATCTGTTAGACTTGGCCAGTAGTCTATTTATAGTCTATCTTGCCTAAAGATAGGTACTATTCCTTTCAGTGTGTCTGAAGTAGATTCAAAATAGAAGCAATAGTATGTTTTTGTTCGGAAAGCATCGGAATGTCCCCAGTCGTTAAAGACAGGAATGTTCCGTACTTACCGAGATAATGTATGTTCTATCCCGGACAGAGCCCCCAGCTGAAAGAAATCTGCTTCTTAATGCACCCTGGTACTTCCTTTGTTTATCACAGACAGGCACCCGGAGAACTGGTCTCAATTATACACACAGACGTGTTTCTGAAACCGTTCTGATTTAATCTTGACCACACGGGCCTCTTATAGACATACATCCACACATATTGGAAACAGATGTGATTCACATATTCACTTGTTGCTGGGCAGAATCCATTCCCTATATGGACAAAAGGCTAATGTAAACATATTCTCCCTCTAGTGTCCTTCATACAGATCATATAGCTTATTCTATTTAACACTTCAGGCGGCACTCACCGATCAAAGTTTTCATTTGCTTTATTAACCACGGGGTAGAGCAGACATAATACAGTGCAACCAAACAAACAGGCAGCAGCGACGGCTGTTTCGCGCACAAAGCGCTTCCTCTGGCCACAGCTCACGAGTCAAGCACACCTATCACCTTTTATAGGTAAATGCACTAGGGACGTATATCCACTACGTCACTTCTCGTGCACGATGCGGCTCAGGTATGCGGGGCTGTTGCGATCGTGCCCACCCACCTCTGGCACACACGATTGGATTGACAGTGTGTGCTTTAGTGGTGGCACGATTGCTAACCCGCCGGATCACCATACACCGCAAATTGGTGGGTTCGATCCCCTGCTGTGCCATTCGCCCATCACTCTGCAATCAAGCAGTACTACTTCATAAAAGGACATCAAAACATACATCAGGTGATATTAAAAACAATAATGAACATTGAGCAAATCCATAACAAATAAATACAGAAAAACGCTCAAGTCTGTTTTTTCATTAAACCCAAGGGGGCCCATAGGATTGGAAAGCAGGATCCACCTGCCTTCCCTTCTAAGAAGTTCACGATCCTTATCCCCTCCCCTCTGAGGGGTTGGAACAACCTCCAGACCTGCAAAGCGTAGGACTCTACTGTTTCCACCGTGTACCGTGCGGACATGTTCTACTAATCGTGGGACCCCTTTGCCTGAGGCAATTGATCCCACATGTTCACGGAACCTTTCAAATAGATAGCGTATGGTCTTACCAATATAAAACCTACCGCACACACATAGTACTACTGTGGAGGTCACTATTAAAGGGGCGGGTGCTGTAGAGGTCACTGTTATGGGGGAAACTGATATCTTTTTACGACACATGGAAACATAAAATGAAATAGATTAAATATACCCGTGCAAAGCCGGGTCCTTCTTCTAGTCTCATATATATATATATATATATATAAATATATAAAAATGAGTGTCTGTCTGTCTAGACATCTGTCTGTCTGGACGTTCCTTGTGCGTGACCAAACGACTGGACCGATCTTCACAGGTATATCATGTGTCCCGGAAGGTTTTAGACCGGGTCTCAGCTCTCTAGGACTTACCGTTCCTGAGATATTCCCAAAAAATTACCTGCATTAGCCAATTAAAGCCAGCAAGCCTTTTATTTAAATCCGAACTGCCATTTACACGGTCACATGTCCCTTATTAGCCAATAGAAGCTAGCAGGTCCTACTCCTGGTTGCCATAACAACTGATCACAGGTTTTAGCAGTTTGCAGTTCCTTAAATATTCAGTCATATGACGTATGACGGCACAACTACACGGCTACATGCATGGAGGGCAGGGGCCATTATTAAACAGATGGGTGCTGTTGAGTTCACTGTTAAAGGGGCGGGCACTGTGGAGGTCACTGTTAAAGGGGAAGGCACTGCGGAGGTCAATGTTAAAGGGGCAGGCACTGTGAAAATCACTGTTAAAGGGGCGGATACTGTGAAGGTCACTGTTAAAGTGGCGGCCACTATGAAAGTCACTGTTAAAGGGGTAATCCCTGTTAAAGGGGCAGACACTGTGGAGGTCACTGTTAAAAGGGCGGGCACTGTGGAATTCGCTGTTAAAGGGGCAGGCACTGTGAAGGTCACTGTTAAAGGGGCAGCCACTATGAAGGTTACTGTTAAAGGGGTGGTCAATAATAAAGGGGCGGGCACTGTGGAGGTCACTGTTAATGGGGTGGTCAATGTTAAAGAGGCAGGCACTGTGGAAGTCACTGTTAAAGGGGCGGGCATTGGGGATATCACTGTTAAAAGGGCAGCCATTATGAAGGTCACTGTTAAAGGGGTGGTCAATGTTAAAAGGTCGGGCACTGTGGAGGTCATTTTTAAAGGGGCAGGCACTGTGGAAGTCACTGTTAAAGGGGTGGATACTTTGGAAGTCACTGTTAAAGGGGCAGGCACTGCGGAGGTCACTGTTAAAGAGGCAGGGACTGTGGAAGTCACTGTTAAAGGGGCAGGCACTGTGGAAGTTACTGTTAAAGGGGCAGCCACTATTAAGGTCACTGTTAAATGGGTGGTCAATGTTAAAGATGTGGGCACTGTGGAGGTCATTGTTAAAGGGGCAGACACTGTAGACGTCACTGTTAAAGGGATGGGCACTGTGAGGTCAATATTAAAGGGGCGGGCACTGTGGAGGTCACTGTTAAAGGGGCGAGCCCTGAGGAGGTCACTGTTAAAGGGGCGGGCACTATTAAAGGGACGGGCAATGTGGAGGTCACTGTTAAAGGGGCGTGCACTGTGGAGATTTTTTTAAAGAAGCGGACAATGTGGAGGTTACTGTTAAAGGGGTGGGCACTGTTAAAGGGAGGTTACTGGTAAAGGGGCAGGCACTGTGAAGGTCACTGTTAAAGATGCGGTCACTTTTAAAGTGGCGGGCACTGTGGAGGTCAATGTAAAAAGGTTGGCCACTGTGGAGGTCTATGTTAAAGGGGCCGTCACTGTGGAGGTCAATGTTAAAGGAGCGGGCATTTTTGGAGGTCATTGTGAAAGAGGCAAACACTGTGGAGGTAACTGTTAAAGGGGCGAGCACTGTGGAAGTCAATGTTAAAGGGGCGGCCACTGTGGAGGTCACTGGTAATGAGGTGGTCAATGTTAAAGAGGCAGGCACTGTGGAAGTCACTGTTAAAGGGGCAGGCATTAGGGATATCACTGTTAAAGGGGCGGGCATTCTGAAGGTCCCTGTTAAAGGGGTGGTCAATGTTAAAAGGGCGGGCACTGTGGAGGTCATTGTTAAATGGGTGGGCACTGTAGAGGTCACTGTTAAAGGGGCTGGCACTGTGGAGGCCTCTGTTAAAGGGACAGACACTGTGGAGGTCACTGTTAAAGGGGTGGGCACTGTGGAGGTCACTTTTAAAAAGGAAGGCACTGCGGAGGTCACTGTTAAAGGGGCAGGCTCTGTGGAAGTCATTGTTAAAGGGTTGGGTACTTTGGAAGTCATTGTTAAAGGGGCAGGCGCTGCGGAGGTCACTGTTAAAAGGGCAGCCACTATTAAGGTCACTGTTAAAGGGGTGGGCACTGTGGAGGTCACTAATAAAGGGGCAGGTACTGTGGTAGTCACTGTTAAAGGGGCGGTTACTGTGGAGTTCACTGATAAAGGGGCGGGCACTGTGGAGGTCACTGTTAAAGGGGCGAGCCCTGTGGAGGTCACTGTTAAAGGGGCGGGCACTATTAAAGGGATGGGCAATGTGGAGGTCATTGTTAAAGGGGCATGCACTGTGGAGGTCACTGTTAAAGAAGCAGACAATGTGGAGGTTACTGTTAAAGGGGTGGGCATTGTTAAAGGGACGGGCTCTGTGGAGGTCACTGTTAAAGGGGCAGGCACTGTGTAGGTCACTGTTAAAGATGCGGTCACTGTTAAAGGGGCGGGCATTGTGGAGGTCAATGTTAAAGGGATATCACTGAATAGAACGTGTATGCCTCCCACTTTTACTATAATTCACTGGAGGGATGCTATGATTAAAACTAATCTTTATTAAATATACCTTAAAATTAAGGATGTGGCTCAGACAAAGAATCTGGTCAGTGAGGCAGAATTTGCCTTTTTGTTTCCCAAACATCCTGTTACCCCCTGTTTTTATGCGCTCCCGAAGGTACATAAGGGCCTGTCTCCATTAAAAGGCAGACCCATTGTCTCGGGAACTAACAGTCTCACACATGGGATTAGTATGTACGTGGATAGGGTGCTACGACCTTTTGTACTTACCCTTCCATCCTACGTACGGGATTCCACTGATGTCATGCAGAGAATGGAGGGGGTTCAGATTGAGAAACAGACCTTTTTGGCAAGTCTCGATGTGGAGGCCTATACAGCTCCATACCCCATGACAAGGGGTGTGGAGTTGTGGCATCTTTCCTGAACCAAAGGGGTATGCATCTATGGCGTCATAATGAATTGGTCCTTGAACTTTTGGATTTCATCTTGAACCACAATATCTTCACTTTTGACCGCTGCACATACCATCAGCTCAGTGGTGTGGCGATGGGTTGTCCATGCGCGCCTACCTTCGCCAACCTATACCTGGATGGTGGGAGCGTGAAGTGGTGTTTGCGGATGAAAATGTCTGGGCTGAGCACATCTGTTTGTGGCTGCAGTATAGCGACGACGTGTTGATAGTGTGGTCTGGAAGTCAAACTGAATTCGGCAATTTTGTAGCCGACCTAGAACACGCTGGGGCTTTTTTTCACCTCTGAAATACAGGAACATCAGATTGCGTTCCTGGATCTCACGATCTTTAGAGATCGGGAGGGTAACTTGGGATCCCGTCTGTTCCGTAAGGAAACGGCTATGAACAGCCTCTTAAGGTGGAATAATTGTCATCCGGCACCTCTCAAAAGGGGTATTCCTAAAGGACAATACCTTAGGGTACGTCGTAATTGTTCTAGCCTATCGGATTTCCGGATGGCGTCCAGTGACCTACAGAGTCGTTTTAGGGACCGAGGTTACCCACAAGAGGTATTAGCCAAAGCATACCAACATTCCTTGGCCACGGATGGTCACTCCTTGTTGACACCAAAAAGGAGGGCCTCGGATAGGGATGAATTGCGCATCATCGCCACATATGATAATGCGCATGTAGAAGTGAGGAATGTCCTTACTCAGTTCTGGGGTATCTTAAGATCTGACCCTGATGTGGGTCACCTCATTGGTGATAGACCACTGATTTCCTACCGTCGCAGCCTGAAGGACAGTCTAGTCCATAGTTTCCGGCAGACGTCCAATAATCCCACGTGGCTACGTAGTAACCTGAATGGCACATTTCGGTGTGGGGGGTGTGTGGCATGTAAGGCCATACTACTTGGCAGTGAATTTTTGTGCACTGTCACGGGTGAAACCTTCACCATTAGATCATTTATCAACTGCCGTACAACAGGTTTGGTATACCTGGCCACATGTGTTTGTGGTACACAATATGTGGGAATAAGGGGGTGTGAATTGCGCAGGAGGATCGGGGAACACCTGAACGATATTCGTAAAGGTGCGAATACCCCAATTGCGAAACATGTCATTTCTAAACATAATCAGGACATTGGGGCGGTTAAGTTCAAAGGTGTGGAAGTAATTAGAAAGTCCCCCAGAGGTGGAGACTTGGATAAAAAATTGCTACAGAATGAAACAGAGTGGATTTTCAGGATGCATACGGTTAAACCAGAGGGACTTAATGACTACAACTCATTTACTTTCTTTATTTAGAGTTTCCTAAGTCCGTAGTTTGATCGTGATTCCCATGGTCAGCATGGGTATATCTTGTTGATTTTATAATCATCTTATTGGGCAATCCACTGTTTTTATCAAGTTAACTAAGGTTTTGTTTTATGTATTTTCATCATCCATTCGGTATACTATTCAGGGGCTTGCTGGTCATGTACCAGTGTGAGCAGGTTAGCAGCCCTTGACAGCCTTCACCTTACCTTGCTTGCATCGATTCCTGTGCATTTGACTCTGCTGAGTGGGCCAGTGTGAGGGGCGGGGCATAACCGTGGCTTGACCACGCCCCAGCCTATTTGATTGGCTGGCCCAGGGGCTTGATCTCTCTGAGGGGAGGATCTTCCTGCTCTTAATCTCCACAAACATCCTTAATTTTAAGGTATATTTAATAAAGATTAGTTTTAATCATAGCGTCCCTTCAATGTTAAAAGGGCGGTCACTGTGGAGGTCAATGTTAAAGGGGCAAACACTGTGGAGGTCACTGTTAAAGGGGTTGGCCACTTTGTTAGCACTTATTACAACTGTAAAGAAAGTAGGGAGATATTACACTTACTAATATATCTTCTTAAGCAGATCTGCCTGGTTTTCCTGCTATTGGCAGCCATGCCCCCTCCTGGCCTGCTCTCACAGCTGCCTGTCTCGTCTATAGCTGCAGGTGCCATGGAGGAGCAAACTCGTCCATGCCTGAAGGAGTGTGCTGCTCCCTGGGTCCTAAAGCACCCTGCTTGTATCAGATGTGCTTTCCTTCTGTGACTGACATTCCTGGCTGTGCAGGGCTGGATGGGCTTAGCAGGACGATTCAAGCAGAAATAAAGAAACTTTTGCAGGAGAAAGGGAGACTGTGAGTAGAAGCTGTGATGGCTGATGGAAGCTGACTGTCTGTAGACTCCATCCACTGTCTCCTGTACTGAGAGGCTACTGCTGTATGTGAGGATGTAGCAGAGCCAGGAAGGTGCTGTGGAACACAAACTCTGAGCAATCCCAGTGTCTGTCCTGTTTATGGCCCCTCTGTTCTGTGATCTTATCACAGACATGTTTATTACAGCCAGACCAACAGTTTAACCCCTTCTGAGCTGTCAATAAGGTCAGTGATATCAGCAACAGTCACTGGTCTCATCTGTAAATGTGTGCCCTCTCCTTCCTGCACACTATATATAGTGATATGTGATGAAGACGCCCTAAATTAGGGCATTTAAGATGCACTCTGGTGCTCCAAATCAATGTACCCCCCCAGGGTTTAATATCCACGCGTGGCTGAGAGACTAGACGCTGACACATAGATGGTCAATGCAATCTCTAACTTTTATTACATGGGGTAAGCGTATATACATCTTCAGAAGAGGGCAGTCCTCACTGAGGCTTAAACATTGTTTCATTGGTCAAAAAGGAAGAAGAGATAAGAGAGAGGAGATAACACCCTGGCATCTGCGCACTGGGCCCTACTTTGGAATGTGAACTAATGTAAACATCTGGCTACCATCGCCATTTTGTAATGGCTTCTATTCTAACAATAATACTGCATATGTCATATGTGACACTTCAAAGAGGTGCTTCTCTATAGGCAGTGAATAATATATACATATCATCGAGCCATATAATTGGCTTATGCACTCCTTCACACTCTATATACCTCCCTTGTTGGGACATCTGTACAAGGATGAGAAATCAGACACTTCTCACAGCACAGCTCTTTGCCCCCCCCCTCTCTTCTCCAGTATTGAAACAAAGAGGGGTTGGGTGGGCACTTGGAGTAGAAAAAGTTAACTCATTACAATCCTAGATATACAAAAATATAGAATAAAATTCACACATCTTTAACAGTCCCCCCTTGAATTTCATTCTCTCCCTAAACCTAAACATTTGTCCCAATGCTCCGACATCCTTTTCACCAGCTTCCACGACAAGCCATACCTAGCGAACAGCCTCCCGTGACACTGGATTTGAGCACGGGGAAGTCAGATGATCTTTCCCTAACTGGCGTTGACATTATATGGGGGGACTGGAGGTCATCAGTGTTTCTGATTTTCTGGATCGATGTTTTCATACAATTTTTACATATTCTTTTGAGTCATGATCAACAGTCACACAAGGGAAAACCAGTCTCAACACGTTCTTGAAATCAATCCAATTATGCTTTTCTTTGAGCTTCACTGTGCATGTGGTGAATAACACTCGGAATGGACCATCAAACCAGGGTTTTAGGACATTCCTAACGTGTCTTTTATTACCACCCAATCTCCAGACACAAGTGGGTGGGTTCCTGGTACTTTATCAAAACCTGGAAGTGAAGCAAAAACTCGAAAATGTACTTTAGTCAAATGCTTGTACAAAACTGATCACATAATCTGTCAGACAAGAATGTTGCATCTGAAGCTGCTGTGGGAAATAAAATCCTATCCTAGGGGCTGACCCAAAAAGGACCTTATAGGGACAAAGGCCTGTCTCACGGTTAGGCGTATACATTACTAACAGAGGGCTACCAGCAGGCACTCTATTAAGGCTTTGAATCTTTTAACTTAGTGTCCCGTTCAGTTCCTTTTCCCTACTCTACTGCTGCTTTGTGGATGGTACGAAGCATGTAAGGCCTGTCCTACACCCAAAACCTTCATCATCTCCTGCCTCACTTCACCTGTGAAGTGAACACCTGTGTCACTTTCAATGATCTAAAGTACCCCATACCTGCACACAACTTCGGTCATAATCTTCTTTACTTCTTTGGGTACGGTTTTGGCCATCCTGAAAACAAGTCATCACATATCAATACATACTCATACATGCCCACCTTGGGTAGTTGAAGGTAGTCTGCAAACGTTGAAACAGATACAAAAAGCAAGACATGTTTCTTGGGTACCTTAATCACCTTGCCCACGTTGTTCTGGGCACAAACCATTTATCCTTGAGTATGTCTGACTGTTACAGTGCTGAACCCTGGGGCGTACCATATGCTACGTACTAAATCACACATAGCAGTTTTTGTCTGGTGCATCACTCTATGGGTTGCCTGTGCCATCGTGGAGTAGAGGGACCTGGGAAGGCAAAGTTTCCCTTCTTATTTGTAGTCCCCCCTTTTCCATCCACCAGTCCCTTTCCTCCTTCCCTATCTGGTTCTGTGAGGTCTTAAGAACTTTTGGGAGACAGGAGGAGTTATTTCAGGGACCTGAACTGTGGCCACTTAAGACAGGGGTCTGCTTAGGTAATTTGGCAGCCATTTTTGCCGCCTGATCCGCCGTGGCTTTCCCCTTTGCCTCCTCTGCATCTGTTTACAGTGGCCTTTCGTTGCTATCATCACCTCTCATGTTAGTGACAAGAGGGCTTCCATCAGAGACCTCACTGCTTCCCCATTTTCGATGGGTTTACCTGAAGCGATCAAGGAGTCTCTGGCTTTCCATATGGGCCCATAGTCATGGGCTATCCCAAAAGCACACTTGGAATCAATGTAAATGTTGGCTGTTTTTCCATCTGCATATCTGCAAGCCATCTTCAGAGTCTTTTAGCTCCACTTCTTGAGCCGACATGTGTGGTAGTTCACGTTTAATCACCACTGCCTGATGGGCTATAAGTAACACCATTTTGTCTTATTCAGCCACGTGTATTACATTTGGTCAGTGCACTACAAAATCTCCCTCCCCTTATGGAATGTGTGAAACTTCCTGTGCTGTTTCAAGAATATCCATACATTCCTTAGTTTGTAAGTTTGAACAGCCTTCTAACCATATAAGGTCATCTGGCTCAACTGTCTGCTGGCCTATGTGTATATACCTGATTGGTCAAATGCTGTTACTATGAGTCATCTATTATGTTAATGCAGAGCTCATGTGTGATCGATACCATAGGTTGAATACTAATGCTAACATATGATTGGATGTCAAGGAAGCTCAACCCCCTCTATTATAACTGTTTGCCAACTGTGGAATAAACCAGAATGGATTAGAACTTCACACGTGTTCAGTGCTCATCTGATTCATTCTCCCGGTATCGGTTAGACTTACTTCAAGCTGATCACCGAAATCATGTGTCAGGGACACCGTTAGGCAAGAGAGTATATTGCCCAACAGCTTGGGGGCTCGGTCCGAGATTGGGAGGGTCATCTCTTCAGGTCTACAGTGAAAGACATCAATTCTTGTCCTCCTTGGACCTGGGAGCAATGACCAAAATCTCATTCAAGTAAGTCGAACCATCTATTTATGATTTCGGTGGATTGCGGTGTCTGGGGCACGCGCAAAAGCTCAGGGCAGCTTATGTTGATTGTAAGAGGCTCATTGAGTCCGTATCGTTAGAGATAGTGTACTATATATGAATAATCTGTTCCGGGAACAGAAGGTTACAAGCTTGAATTAACTCTTATGTATATATAGTATAAGTATTTTAGAAGTATTAAGATTATCTGTCTGTGTGAGATGTTGACCGGGTGGTAAGTGTACGGTCACATCCCACTGTGAAATAATTCTGTTTCCATCACTGCCAACATGTAAACTTTATGTTGCACGGTCTAGTCCCACAAATTACTTCCTAGTTAACACATGGGTAGACAATTTGGCAGGATGTGAGAATTGACAGTTAAAATGTGAAACAGAATGTTATGCCCGGCTGGCAACAGGGATGAAAAGCTGTAATAATCTGTGAAGTTAGAAGCTTACAGACAGTGTACATCAGAACTCCTGTGAAGGGGGGCTATGGTGAGTGAGAAAACACAGCAGTGTCAGGAAGTTAAATGAAAAAAAAAGAAAAAAAAAAGGAGTGCCTCAGTGTCTGCAAACAGAAAGGGCTTGTGTTAAACGTTCAGAAATGAACTGGTTAAGTTTTGTTGCCCTAATGATATGTGTGTGTTTAAATAGGGACGATTTATAGCCCTAGGATTAGAGATTACAGCACTAAAAGATGGACAGTTAATGCATAAGTGTATTGATAATTGAAGAGAGAAGTTGTTGAAGGATAATAATAGGCTGGTGCATACTGAGTTATGGTGGAAAAGTGTATATGGAAAGTCGAAAGAAATTGAGAAGAATGGACAATATTGGTATAGTAAAATGGAGGATTTGGGTGTGGTAGGGAACAAAGAACAGGAGAGTTTACCATGTGGCATCCCTTCCCCCACCACATCTGTTGTAACTTTAAAAAGTAATCCTGGGTCTTGTGGTCCATCAAACAATACTATTGCTTTTTCTGTCAGCCCCTTCTCTACACCATGTTCTGGAATGTGCTTATCAGCACCACCCACTGTGCCTTCTGCTCCCTCTATCCCTTCCCATCCCCCAAAACTCTTTCCTTAGATCATCAACCCCCTCCTTATGTGGGGATGGGAGTGTGTGTGCAGGCACATGTGTGTTGTTTGTGGATCTCAAAGACAGGACACAATTCCTATCATAGTTCCCAACATTGGATTAGATCCAATAATGTTTGCAAAAATAACCTTTCCAAATTGTATGTTCCGATGGTTTAAAATGTGCCTGCAGTGATGATGCTAATTGGAAGTGTCCACTCCTATCAATCTAAGGTTGCACCCATTCTAAGTCCTTATTCAGATATGAGTAAAAGTTTGAGGAACATTTGGGACAGTTGAACGTCCTGTGATGTATTGCTTTACTTCCCCTGTTTGAACATTCCTGAAATAAGAGACGCAAGGCAAAGGAGATGGGGGAAGGAGGGTAATTATATAGAATAAGTGGCGATGTGTATAACACTAAACCAAAAAACCACATGGCATATAAGATGATTTGAATTTTAACAAAATGACTGTATGATTATAACATGTATATTAATTACAGTGACAGACCATCAGCAATTCTGGGTGTGGTGTGGCTATCTGTTTCCAGGAAAGCTGTGTTTGTGTGTGCTGCAAATTTTGGAATGTAACAAAGAGATTGGGTGATTGGGTGAAAGATACATGATTCAGTGGAATGTGAATGGGTGTGGCTCTGAGTTGTATATGGAATTGAAAAAGTACGAAGACTGAGATGTACGTAGCAGAGCTGTGAATGCAATTCATATTTTATGTGTAAGGGCGTGGTTATGAGTTGTTAATGGAAAAAGAGTACATGAAAAAATAAATGTATATGAATGCGTATGGAGTACGGTATTTGTTTTTAAATATGCGCATTGAGAATTTTATTTTATTTTTCTTGGAAGTTTTTGGTTTTTATTGGTACCAACAGCATTGATCAAGCTGTACATTTTTATTTATTGAAGTCAATGAAAAGTTTTTATGGGCCCTTTGTGTGTTCATGTCTGTATTGTCAGATCTGTTTGTTTCAATGTTTGCAGTTACATGTTAAGTGTTGTGCTTAACATCAGAGCTCTGTTCTTCTGGACAGCTAGGATACTAATGGCAGAACAGAAGAAGGGCCACAGCGTCCGACTAAAAGGGGTGGACTTAGATGACTCAGAGTGGGAGGAAGGAAATGTGAGCTTTCTATGTGAATTAATGGGGTTTTGAAAAAAAAAAAAAAAATTTCAAAACTGACTCACTACTACTCGAGACCATGGACAGGGAATATATCACAGATCATGTATTCAGCATTATACTAGATTGCCCAGTCAGCCTATTAGGGAGAGATTTGTTCATTAAGCTTGACTTGCAGGTATCAGCAAAGAATCAGGGCATAAGAGTACACTCAGATCTCATTCCAGTCTCTACACCAGTGCCACTGATTCTTGCAAACATACAGGACCACCCAGAACTTAATAACATTAACCCTGCATTATGGTCTTCAAATGAATATGACACAGGATTCATAGATTGCACACCTTACAAAGCTACTGTGAAACCAGGTGTCATCTCAGTGTTCCAGAAACAATACCCGCTGTCAAAAGAGAAACTTGATGGACTTAGGCCAATGATAGAAGAATTTCTACAAAAGGGAATCCTGGAAGAGGTGATTTCACCCTACAGCACGCCCGTGAATCCAGTGACAAAGGCAGATGGTGCTACACGCTTTGTACAGGATTTAAGGGTCATCAACAACATCATTGTGCCTATAGCCCCTGTTGTACCTGATGTCACTTAATTATTATCTGCCATTCCAGCAGACGCTGTTTGGTTCAGTGTGATAGATCTGAAAAATGCATTCTTTTCTATCCCAGTTGATAAGATAACCAGACAACTTTTTGCTTTTTCCTTTGACAGATGTCAACTGACCTGGTGCAGAAATGCCCCAGGGATATGCTGATTCACCTGTAGTGTACAGCATAGTCCTCCAAGCGATGTTAGAGCCATGGTACTTCCCCCCAAGGTTCTGTGCTGCTGCAATATGTCGATGATTTATTACTGTGTAGCATGTCAGCGGAGGCCAGCATTCAGGATGGTTTACAATGGTTGTCAGGATGTGGTCACAAAGTGACACTTAAGAAAATGCAATGGTGTAAAATGCAGGTTGAATACTTGGGCTTTGTCCTCACAAAAGGTGAACGGAGAATCAGCGCAGAAAGAGTCCAGTCTATTGCGGGTTTGGTCGCCCCGCACACCAAGAAAGAAATGTTATCTTTCCTTGGTATGATAAATTACTGTAGACAATGGATTCCTGATTGCTCCCACTATTGACAATGTTTTGAGGCAAGTCACTCTGGATGGAAATCCAGATTTGATTAAATGGTCTTCTGAAATGTACAATGCATTTGATTATCTGAAATGTTCGCTCATGTCGAGTCCAGGGCTGGGCCTCCCTGACTATAATATGCCCTTCCACATGTTTGCATGCCAAAATTGTAAAACCATGGCGGGTGTACTGACACAAGAAAACGGAGGCAAGTTGCGTCCTTGTGTGTTTTTCTCAAAGGTAATGCCCACCCCTGCTCAAGGGATGCTGGCATGTCTGTGTTCTCTTGCAGCCTGTGCTATGATGGTAGAGTTGGCAACTTCTTTCACAATGTGACATTACACCATTTTGCACACCACTCATGATGTTGTAGGCCTACTCAAGGACATCCGCACTCAAACACAGCAGGCAGCTGAGCTCATTGCACTCACTAGGACATGTATTCTACATACTGATAGACCTGTCATCATTCATACTGAGAGTAGGTACACACATGGGGTAGTGTGGGACCATGGTATGATCTGGCAGAGGAGAGGATTCACGGCAGCAGATGGTAAGGATCATGTCTCACAGGGCAATGTGCTGGCAGTTAAGATGGCGAAATGAGTGGCCAAATGCAACCTCACAGGTTTGTATAACCATTGGGAGATGCCATGTTTGGCACCTCCAACCCCTGAGATGTTGCAAATGCTTACTGATCTTCAGTGGTATGCCACTGAACAGGAACAGCAAGACTGGTGTTATCCAGTATTGCAGAAAAATCCTGAGATAGGATTAGTCTGCGAAGAGGGGAAGTTATGCATTCCCCAACACAGTGCTTCCATCTTAATAGCACATTTCCACGGAGTAGGACATAAACAGCATTGAGATACTCATGGGTAGGCCTTTCCCCACACCATGGGCAAGACGCCCCCTGGTAGTGCAGGAAGGGGACTTGGACCTGATCAGAGAGGAGTAATAATCTGATCAAGGTCCTCAGTAAAACTGAAAAAATAAGTTGCTTGTAAGTCTCCTTCTCTTTCACAGGAATCAACCCGTCCATTCCGGATAGGCGACCAGGTGATAATCAAGATCTTAAAGAAGGGAAAGGAACCAGGAAGCTTCACCTACAGACCACCCACCGAGGTAGTCGCGATCACCAGAACAGCAGTCCTCACTGAACAGTCGCCCACGTGGATCCACGCCACAAGGATTAAGTTGGTGAAGAAAAGAGAGGTACTAACGGGGGCAGACAGCCCTGACCTCTAACGAGGCCCAGAGGTACTAACGGAGGCAGACAGCCTTGACCTCGAAAAAGATACAGAAGGGGTACTAACGGAGGCAGACAGCCTTGACCCCCAACGAGATGACGCAGTCGGGAAATTCCTCGAGATGGCTGAGATGCAGTGCCTTAATTGCAATTTTGTGTCTCCTACTTACTGTCCCATGGCTGTGGAACAGATAGATATACTTGAAAACAGAATGCAGAGGGGAAGACAGTCTATGGAAGACAAAGGAGAACTTATGGCTGTACCTGGCCAAAACTCTGAACTTAACTGACTTTTGTCTCCGAACCACTTTATCGGCATCTAACATTTTGGAGACATGTCTGGTAGCAGTCCCCACCCCAGTAGATGTATGGACGGAGCTACTACGTTCCCAATGGAATGACACAGACTTGGAGGATCATGATGTTAAATATGGATATGTAAATCCTTATCATACTTGTTATGACTGTCCTACATATGAGACTCTGCAGAGTAATATGATAGAAATAATTACTGGTCTTGTCACAGCAGCAGGAATATGTTATAACTTCACCTGTGATGAGACACTATTGCCTCCCTGCATACAAGCAAAAATGCAGAATAAGACTAAACCAAATATTTGTGATAGAGATTTAGGTAGTTGTAAAAAGATAGTATCAGAAAAAAATATGCAATGTAATATTACAAAAACAGTACCATCCCTAGACAAACATGTACCTCTACCAACAGGATGGGTATTGGCCTGTGGGAATACTAGTTACACATACATACTGGCCAATATTACAGAGGGACCCTGCACAATAGCTAGGTTGACATTAGCAATGATACCACTATTCCTAGCAATGCAGACACGACACACGAGAGACACTTCCCTACAGTTACCAGAAAATTGTGATTATAATGTGAATCTCCTCTCTAGATCAGAATATATGAGTTTAGGGGTATCTTTGATAGGAGTACCAGGTTTGGCCATATATAACCACAGGACAATATCAAAACTTGCCTGTTTTATGGTAAAACAGATAAATGTCACTAGTGCAGTTCTGCAAGATATGCTGCTGGATATACAATCGTATGAAAAGGCTATCTTGCAGAATAGGGCAACTATTGACTATTTATTGCTCCAACATGGTGTAGGATGCTCGGCGTTTGCAGGGATCTGTTGTTTCAATCTATCAGATCACTCCCGTGGAATAAAAGATAAAATAGGCCAATTAGAGGAGATGAGAAAACATATAAAACAGGATGTTGACCAAGGTTGGGGGGACTGGCTTTTTGGCTGAATACCTGACTTTGGTCAAATAAGATATGTTTTAGGAGTGGCACTCGCTGTGATCGCTGCAATAGTGAGTGTCTGCTGTTGTCTACAGTGTGTGCCCTCACTTCTAGCCATATGTCAAAAGGTGGCCGAAAGAGGGGTACACTCAACATTCCTCTATACACCGGTAGAGGTAGAAGAGGCAAACACAACCTCAACAAAGCCTGAGGATTATACTCCTGAAGGGTATATGGAATACCTAAAGGCTTAAAAGCAAGCAAAGGAAGAGCATTGAAAGAACCATATAGTATTAGGTATATATATAAGGTTCTTAGAGGGGATTGATGGGCTATAAGTAACTCCATTTTGTCTTATTCAGCCACGTGTATTACATTTGGTCAGTGCACTACAAAATCTCCCTCCCCCTTATGGAATGTGTGAAACTTCCTGTGCTGTTTCGAGAATATCCATACATTCCTTAGTTTGTAAGTTTGAACAGCCTTCTAACCATATAAGGTCATCTGGCTCAACTGTCTGCTGGCCTATGTGTATATACCTGATTGGTCAAATGCTGTTACTATGAGTCATCTATTATGTTAATGCTGAGCTCATGTGTGATCGATACCATAGGTTGAATACTAATGCTAACATATGATTGGATGTCAAGGAAGCTCAACCCCCTCTATTATAACTGTTTGCCAACTGTGGAATAAACCAGAATGGATTAGAACTTCACACGTGTTCAGTGCTCATCTGATTCATTCTCCCGGTACCGGTTAGACTTAATTCAAGCTGATCACCGAAATCATGTGTCAGGGACACAGTTAGGCAAGAGAGTATATTGCCCAACACTGCTAAACCTGTGTAGTACCTGCCATCCTGGCCATACCTCGATCTATCCACAAAGAGCACATGATCTAGATTACCTAATGGCTGATTTACCAAATCCCACTACCTCTTGTGACATAATCTGCAAACAGTCAGGAGTCTCTTCCTTTAGGAAGAAAAGTTTAAAGTGCGGCGCCCTAACTCTTCCCTCCCCCCTTGATCCAGAGGCAACAGGGTGGCTGGGTCCAAAGTATTACACCTTTGGAGAGCAACATTGTCAGGCAACAAAATGGAACACTGCATTCTCAAATAACGGGCAAGAAAACAATCATTTGGATTGTACGTTCATGAGGATAGATGTAATATCACCGTCACTTTGTGGTTCAGAACTATCTCAGAGCTTTCATCAAGCATAGCTAGTACAACTACTACAGCTCTGATGCAGAAAGGGGCACCTCTGGCCACGGGATCAAGTCTGGCTGAATAATATGCTACGGGGCGTTATTGCTGGCCATGCAGTTGGGTGAGGACAGCTGAGTCATGGCCACTCACTTCATAACAACACAATCTAAATGTAATAATCTGATAGGCCGAGTGTGGGGGAACACAAAATTGCCAGCTCTAGGCATAAAAAGCATCTACCACCTCATCTGTGAGGCGGTAGGGACTAAAGGACAAATCAATCACAGTGGAGTGAGTAGAGGTAATGGGAACCTGAGCAAACAAGGTGTGTGTGTGTGTGTATTGGGCACGATGTGGGTGTTAGAAACTGTGGCTTCATTAACGGCATGTAGGTCATGTACCATCCAATGGTGAGTGGTTTTGCTTTTCTCAGCTTCTGGGAGTACTGATACAAACATGGACCAGGGAATTTTATCACTAATGGCCAACAAACAAAGTTCCTGGTCGTTGAGGGCACCTGTAAGCTTCACAGTGCCGTCCTCCTGATATGAGATACTAGCATGTACCTTTGCAAGCAAATCTGCACCCAGGAGGCAACAAGGGGCATTACCACTGACCAGCAAACGGGCAAGCGCATCTTGGTTAGGGGCAAATCTAATATAGATGGTTTCTGTTGAAAAGGGAGCGTACTACTTTCCCATCCACTTCTACCCAAAGACTGGTGTCCTTGGAGATTAAATCAGGGGAGGCCATGTTTGCTGTGCACAACTGTCTTGGCTGCTCTAGTATCAATCAAAAACGGGACTACTTCTTTATCACCCAGAGTGAGGGATATCATTGGGCCAGACTGAATCTGCTAAAAAGTTTAAAAGTAGAGCCGATACTGGATTTCCTGTTTCCTAATCTTGATCTAACTCCCCCTTTTCTGTCTTTATGTTCTCCTTATGACAAAAAAAACATGGGTGTCTGTGGGGACGGACAGTGATCCGGGCATGGTCAACATAGAATACAATCCTCTCGTGTGGTGTTGACGAGGAGTACCACACACACCACAACACTCTCTCTTCTGGGATCTGGGTCCCACAGACTCTGCAGGTCCATCAAAGGGTGGCAGACTTACTTTTTCCTCACTTCAATGAGGCGTTTGACATCAGGGCTGAAGCAATGCCAAAGGAACACTACCTATGGTTGGCACCACTGAACCACCCAATGCTGCTTGATGTTACTCTGCATTTTGGCTTACAGAAGTATCCAACTTTTCCTATCGCGGAATTAATAGACTGGAAAACAAAACAGGACTTCTCATCTTCTATGGGAGTGTCTTATAACTAGGGGATGGTCACAAGGGCTGTCGTTGTCTGTAACATCCACCCCTATCCTCCTCCCTCCGCTCTCAGTCATCTAAGTCCACCCCTTTCAGTTGGACGCTGTGGTCCTCCTTTTGTCCGTCAGTAATGTGCCAGCTGTCCATTAGAACAGAGCTCTGATGTTTAGCACAACACTTAACATGTAACACGTAACTTCAAACATTGAAACAAACAGATCTGACAATACAGACATGAACACACAAAGGGCCCATAAGAAACTTTTCATTGACTTCAATTTAAAAAATATGTACAGCTCAATCAAAACTGTTGGCACCAATAAAAATAAAAAAAAATCTTCCAAGAAAAATAAAATAAAATCCTCAATGCGCATATTATTTAAAAACAAATATCGTACTCCATACACATTTTCATGTATTCATTTTCACAAACAGCTCATAACCTCGCCCTCATACATAAAATATGAATTGCATTCACAGCTCTGCTAAACACATCCATCAGTCGTCACACATTCGCCTCAACTACAACTCAAAGCCACACCCATTCACATTCCACTGAATCATTTATGTCTTCCAACCCATCCACATAGTTACTTTGTTTCATCCCAAAACTTGCAGCACAGACAAACACAGCTTTCCTGGAAACAGATAGCCACACCACACCCAGAATTGCTGATGGTCTGTCGCTGTAAGACAATATACATGTTATAATCATACAGTCATTTTGTTAAAAGCTGGATTCCCACAGTACACTGCTTGGGAAAGAAGAAAGAAAATTATTGAACAATTCTTTGTCTTGTATAATATATTACGCATCACTTACGCTGCATGATTCCCTGCCCCATGATTCCCTCCCCCCTTTCCCCCGCTCCTCTTATCTCAGGAATTATTCTGTGTGAAGGCAGGGGAAAGTGAATCGCTGTAGTTCACACTGGATACATACAATACTTATCCATTAACTGACCATTTTTTAGGATCTTCCCTATTTAAACACACACATATCATTAGGGTAACAAAACTTAACCAGTTCATTTCTGAACATTTAACACAAGCGCCTTTCTGATTGCAGACACTGGGACACTTTCTTTCTTGCTAATGCCATCAATTATCATCCTGACACTGCTCTGTTTTCTCACTCATTAGAACCCCCCCTTCAACATCACAGGGGTTCTGATGCCCACAGTCTGTAAGCTCTAACTTCACAGTTTCTTACAGATGTTCATCCCTGTTGCCAGCCGGGCCACCTGCTGTCCGGGGCCACACTTTCTCTAACATTCTTTGTCACATTTTAACTTTCTATTTTCCTTCTTCATGTGAGTGGGACTGACCAATCTCAAAACAGTATTTCAGACTGACACACACACACAAAACAGAGGAGTGATCAGCACCTTTTAACTAGAGTTGAGCGAACACCTGGATGTTCGGGTTCGAGAAGTTCGGCCGAACTTCCCGGAAATGTTCGGGTTTGGGATCCGAACCCGAACCGAACTTCGTCCTGAACCCGAACCCCATTTAAGTCAATAAGGACCCGAACTTTTGGGCACTAAAAAGGCTGTAAAACAGCTCAGGAAAGAGATAGAGGGCTGCAAAAGGCCGCAACATGTAGGTAAATCCCCTGCAAACAAATGTGGATAGGGAAATGAATTAAAATAAAAATTAAAAAAATAAAAATGAACCAATATCAATTGGACAGAGGTCCCATAGCAGAGAATCTGGCTTCACGTCAGCAGAGAATCAGTCTCTTCATGCCATAGCAAAGAATCTGGCTTCATGTCAGCAGAGAATCAGTCTCTTCATGCCATAGCAGAGAATCTGGCTTCATGTCACCCACCACTGGAACAGGCCACGGTCACATATTTAGGCCCCGGCACCCAAACAGAGGAGAGAGGTCCCATAACAGAGAATCTGGCCTTATGTCAGCACAGAATCTGTCTTCATGTCATAGCAGAGAATCAGGCTTCACGTCACCCACCACTGGAACAGGCCACTGTCACACATTTAGGCCCAGGCACCCAGGCAGAGGAGAGAGGTCCCGTAACAGAGAATCTGGCCTTATGTCAGCACAGAATCTGTCTTCATGTCATAGCAGAGAATCAGGCTTCACGTCACCCACCACTGGAACAGGCCACTGTCACACATTTAGGCCCAGACACCCAGGCAGAGGAGAGAGGTCCCGTAACAGAGAATCTGGCCTTATGTCAGCACAGAATCTGTCTTCATGTCATAGCAGAGAATCAGGCTTCACGTCACCCACCACTGGAACAGGCCACTGTCACACATTTAGACCCAGGCACCCAGGCAGAGGAGAGAGGTCCCGTAACAGAGAATCTGGCCTTATGTCAGCGCAGAATCTGTCTTCATGTCATAGCAGAGAATCAGGCTTCACGTCACCCACCACTGGAACAGGCCACTGTCACACATTTAGGCCCAGGCACCCAGGCAGAGGAGAGAGGTCCCGTAACAGAGAATCTGGCCTTATGTCAGCACAGAATCTGTCTTCATGTCATAGCAGAGAATCAGGCTTCACGTCACCCACCACTGGAACAGGCCACTGTCACACATTTAGACCCAGGCAGAGGAGAGAGGTCCCGTAACAGAGAATCTGGCCTTATGTCAGCGCAGAATCAGTCTTCATGTCATAGCAGAGAATCAGGCTTCACGTCACCCACCACTGGAACAGGCCACTGTCACACATTTAGGCCCAGGCAGAGGAGAGAGGTCCCGTAACAGAGAATCTGGCCTTATGTCAGCACAGAATCTGTCTTCATGTCATAGCAGAGAATCAGGCTTCACGTCACCCACCACTGGAACAGGCCACTGTAACACATTTAGGCCCAGGCACCATGGCAGAGGAGAGAGGTCCCGTAACAGAGAATCTGGCCTTATGTCAGCACAGAATCTGTCTTCATGTCATAGCAGAGAATCAGGCTTCACGTCACCCACCACTGGAACAGGCCACTGTCACACATTTAGGCCCAGACACCCAGGCAGAGGAGAGAGGTCCCGTAACAGAGAATCTGGCCTTATGTCAGCACAGAATCTGTCTTCATGTCATAGCAGAGAATCAGGCTTCACGTCACCCACCACTGGAACAGGCCACTGTCACACATTTAGACCCAGGCACCCAGGCAGAGGAGAGAGGTCCCGTAACAGAGAATCTGGCCTTATGTCAGCGCAGAATCTGTCTTCATGTCATAGCAGAGAATCAGGCTTCACGTCACCCACCACTGGAACAGGCCACTGTCACACATTTAGGCCCAGGAACCCAGGCAGAGGAGAGAGGTCCAGTAACAGAGAATCTGGCCTTATGTCAGCGCAGAATCAGTCTTCATGTCATAGCAGAGAATCAGGCTTCACGTCAACCACCACTGGAACAGGCCATTGTCACACATTTAGGCCCAGGCACCCAGGCAGAGGAGAGAGGTCCCGTAACAGAGAATCTGGCCTTATGTCAGCACAGAATCTGTCTTCATGTCATAGCAGAGAATCAGGCTTCACGTCACCCACCACTGGAACAGGCCACTGTCACACATTTAGGCCCAGGCACCCAGGCAGAGGAGAGAGGTCCCGTAACAGAGAATCTGGCCTTATGTCAGCACAGAATCTGTCTTCATGTCATAGCAGAGAATCAGGCTTCATGTCACCCACCACTGGAACAGGCCACTGTCACACATTTAAGCCCAGGCACCCAGGCAGAGGAGAGAGGTCCCGTAACAGAGAATCTGGCCTTATGTCAGCGCAGAATCAGTCTTCATGTCATAGCAGAGAATCAGGCTTCACGTCACCCACCACTGGAACAGGCCACTGTCACACATTTAGGCCCAGGCACCCAGGCAGAGGAGAGAGGTCCCGTAACAGAGAATCTGGCCTGATGTCAGCACAGAATCTGTCTTCATGTCATAGCAGAGAATCAGGCTTCACGTCACCCACCACTGGAACAGGCCACTGTCACACATTTAGGCCCAGACACCCAGGCAGAGGAGAGAGGTCCCGTAACAGAGAATCTGGCCTTATGTCAGCACAGAATCTGTCTTCATGTCATAGCAGAGAATCAGGCTTCACGTCACCCACCACTGGAACAGGCCACTGTCACACATTTAGGCCCCGGCACCCAGGCAGAGGACAGAGGTCGCGTAACAGAGAATCTGACCTTATGTCAGCACAGAATCTGTCTTCATGTCATAGCAGAGAATCAGGCTTCACGTCACCCACCACTGGAAGAGGCCACTGTCACACATTTAGGCCCAGGCACCCAGGCAGAGGAGAGAGGTCCCATAACAGAGAATCTGGCCTGATGTCAGCACAGAATCTGTCTTCATGTCATAGCAGAGAATCAGGCTTCACGTCACCCACCACAGGAATAGGCCACTGTCACATATTTAGGCCCAGGCACCCAGGCAGAGGAGAGAGGTCGCGTAACAGAGAATCTGGCTTCATGTCAGCACAGAATAAGTCTTCATGTCATAATAGAGAATCAGGCTTCACGTCACCCACCACTGGAACAGGCCACTGTCACACATTTAGGCCCCGGCACCCAGACAGAGGAGAGGTTCATTCAACTTTGGGTTGCCCCGCAATATAATGATAAAATGAAATTAAAAATGGTATTGAATGAGGAAGTGCCCTGGAGTAAAATAATATATTGTTAAGGGGAGGTAGTTAATATCTAATCTGCACAAGGGATGGACAGGTCCTGTGGGATCCATGCCTGGTTCATTTTTATGAACGTCAGCTTGTCCACATTGGCTGTAGACAGGCGGCTGCGTTTGTCTGTAATGACGCCCCCTGCCGTGCTGAATACACGTTCAGACAAAACGCTGGCCGCCGGGCAGGCCAGCACCTCCAAGGCATAAAAGGCTAGCTCTGGCCACGTGGACAATTTGGAGACCCAGAAGTTGAATGGGGCCGAACCATCAGTCAGTATGTGGAGGGGTGTGCACAGGTACTGTTCCACCATGTTATTGAAATGTTGCCTCCTGCTAACACGTTCCGTATCAGGTGGTGGTGCAGTTAGCTGTGGCATGCTAACCCTGCCCTCAGAGGAGCTGGCCGTGACACATCTGCGTTGGCGACCTCTTGCTCCTCCTCTGCTTTCGCCTTGGGCTTCCACTGGTTCCCCTGTGACATTTGGGAATGCTCTCAGTAGCGCATCTACCAACGTGCGCTTGTACTCGCGCATCTTCCTATCACGCTCCAGTGTAGGAAGTAAGGCTGGCACATTGTATTTGTACCGGGGATCCAGCAGGGTGGCAACCCAGTAGTCCGCACACGTTAAAATGTGGGCAACTCTGCTGTCGTTGCGCAGGCACTGCAGCATGTAGTCGCTCATGTGTGCCAGGCTGCCCAGAGGTAAGGACAAGCTGTCCTCTGTGGGAGGCGTATCGTCATCGTCCTGTGTTTCCCCCCAGCCACGCACCAGTGATGGGCCCGAGCTGCTTTGGGTGCCACCCCCCTGTGAACATGCTTCATCCTCATCCTCCTCCACCTCCTCCTCATCCTCGTCCTCCTCGTCCTCCAGTAGTGGGCCCTGTCTGGCCACATTTGTACCTGGCCTCTGGTGTTGCAAAAAACCTCCCTCTGAGTCACTTCGAAGAGACTGGCCTGAAAGTGCTAAAAATGACCCCTCTTCCTCCTCTTCCTCCTGGGCCACCTCCTCTTCCATCATCGCCCTAAGTGTTTTCTCAAGGAGACATAGAAGTGGTATTGTAACGCTGATAACGGCGTCATCGCCACTGGCCATATTGGTGGAGTACTCGAAACAACGCAACAGGGCACACAGGTCTCGCATGGAGGCCCAGTCATTGGTGGTGAAGTGTGTCTGATTCACAGTGCGACTGACCCGTGCGTGCTGCAGCTGAAACTCCACTATGGCCTGCTGCTGCTCGCACAGTCTGTCCAGCATATGCAAGCTGGAGTTTCACCTGGTGGGTACGTCGCATATGAGGCGGTGAGCGGGAAGGCCGAAGTTACGCTGTAGCGCAGACAGGCGAGCAGCGGCAGGGTGTGAACGCCGTAAGCGCGCACAGAAGGCCCGCACTTTATGCAGCAGCTCTGACATGTCGGGGTAGTTGCGAATGAACTTCTGCACCACCAAATTCAGCACATGCGCCAGGCAAGGGATGTGCATCAAACCGGCTAGTCCCAGAGCTGCAACGAGATTTCGCCCATTATCGCACACCACCAGGCCGGGCTTGAGGCTCACCGGCAGCAACCACTCGTCGGTCTGTTGTTCTATACCCCGCCACAACTCCTGTGCGGTGTGGGGCCTGTCCCCCAAACATATGAGTTTCAGAATGGCCTGCTGACGTTTACCCCGGGCTGTGCTGAAGTTGGTGGTGAAGGTGTGTGGCTGACTGGATGAGCAGGTGGAAGAAGAGGAGGAGGAAGCTGAGTAGGAGGAGGAGGAGACAGGAGGCAAAGAATGTTGCCCTGCGATCCTTGGCGGCGGAAGGACGTGCGCCAAACAGCTCTCCGCCTGGGGCCCAGCCGCCACTACATTTACCCAGTGTGCAGTTAGGGAGATATAGCGTCCCTGGCCGTGCTTACTGGTCCACGTATCTGTGGTTAGGTGGACCTTGCCACAGATGGCGTTGCGCAGTGCACACTTGATTTTATCGGACACTTGTTTGTGCAGGGAAGGCACGGCTCTCTTGGAGAAGTAGTGGCGGCTGGGAACAACATACTGTGGGACAGCAAGCGACATGAGCTGTTTGAAGCTGTGTGTGTCCACCAGCCTAAATGACAGCATTTCATAGGCCAGTAGTTTAGAAATGCTGGCATTCAGGGCCAGGGATCGAGGGTGGCTAGGTGGGAATTTACGCTTTCTCTCAAATGTTTGTGAGATGGAGAGCTGAACGCTGCCGTGTGACATGGTTGAGATGCTTGGTGACGCAGGTGGTGGTGTTGGTGGTACATCCCATGTTTGCTGGGCGGCAGGTGCCAACGTTCCTCCAGAGGCAGAGGAAATGGCCGAGGCGGCGGCAGCAGCAGCAGAAGTGGCCGAGGCGGCGGCAGCAGCAGAAGAGGCCGAGGCGGCAGCAGCAGAAGAGGCAGCAGGGGGAGCCTGAGTGACTTCCTTGTTTTTAAGGTGTTTACTCCACTGCAGTTCATGCTTTGCATGCAGGTGCCTGGTCATGCAGGTTGTGCTAAGGTTCAGAACGTTAATGCCTCGCTTCAGGCTCTGATGGCACAGCGTGCAAACCACTCGGGTCTTGTTGTCAGCACATTGTTTGAAGAAGTGCCATGCCAGGGAACTCCTTGAAGCTGCCTTTGGGGTGCTCGGTCCCAGATGGCGGCGGTCAGTAGCAGGCGGAGTCTCTTGGCGGCGGGTGTTCTAATTTTGCCCACTGCTCCCTCTTTTGCTACGCTGTTGGCTCGGTCTCACCACTGCCTCTTCCTCCGAACTCTGAAAGTCAGTGGTGTAGTACAGTCGATATGAACCACATGAAGTTTCACCAAATATCCAGTCTGCAGGTTTGCAATAGGGTCATACCAATATACAGGAGCTGCAGCAATGATCACTTGTTAAATATAGTTCCATATATTCATAAGCTGTTAGCAGAGAGTCAGGACATGCTAAATAAACCTCTTCAAATGTGCTATTAGATAACTGAGGAAAGTTTTAACAGACAGAGTCTTTACAGTAGACTCTTCCAGAAAGCCCCCTGTGTATTCTGCTACTTGGTTTGGTCTCCTCAGTGCAGACATTTACTGTGAAGGAGGTAGGATCTCTGTCTAAGTTCTCTAAAGCTAAAGTTCATTTATCTATTGTAAAAAGTTATAATATATACCCATAATAGTTCTGTAGAATGTAAAGAGGTGACTGTATGTTTTTTAGCAGCCTTTAAACCCTGCAGCACATGCTAGGCTGAGTAGAT
The DNA here is from genome assembly GCF_905171765.1 of Bufo bufo. Classification (NCBI taxonomy): domain Eukaryota; kingdom Metazoa; phylum Chordata; class Amphibia; order Anura; family Bufonidae; genus Bufo; species Bufo bufo. Next base: position 200,471,963 of record NC_053394.1, on the reverse strand, counting down.
GATGTACAGTTAGAGAGCCATGTGTTCTTCCTAAAATGGCTGCAAGACATGCTGTATTCCAGGTCACCCTGCTGCAATATCTTTGTAAATGATTTTCTCTTGTTCATTTTTCTGTATGCTTTGTTATATCCTGTAACATGTATGTGGGAATGTAATATAATGACTGCCTGTTATGATATAGGTGGGCTGGTGACCTGGCTGTATACCACATAGTGGCAGTGTTTCCCTGTTGTATTACAGGTATGTTGCTGTTATCTTCATATACTTGTTCAATGTAAAATCCACTATACGATCACTGTTTTATAATATATTTAGAGTGCAGACATTTACTGTGAAGGAGGTGGGCTGGTGACCTGGCTGTATACCACATAGTGGCAGTGTTTCCCTGTTGTATTACAGGCTCCAGCCAAGTGCACTCCACCTCAATAAAGCTTTAAACTACAGAAGACCTGAGTGTCGTCCCTTAGAGTCCACTTAGAGTTTATGCCTGGAGGAGCTGGTGACCGAGTGAGTGTGAAAGCTGGAGGTGTCGCAGATGGTGCAAGGAAAAGAGGGTTACATTTGGTGCCGTGACTCGGATGTCATCATTCTGCTCAAAGTGACCAGTGAAGATACCTAAAGTCACCAGTGTGCGAGTTCTGAGGTGATTGTGCCACGGCGGAGCTGCTAGGCGGCAGATTGACCTTATTAGCGGTTTATATCCTCTCAGGAATAGAAGATGAGTGGACGAGCCAGAGACCGCGGAAGAGCACGTGCCAGGGGGCAGCCCAGCCAAGGACAGCCTGGACAGGAGCAAGAGGCTCAAGAACCTAGACGCATTGAAAGACCCCAGCAGCCACCAGCCGAGCCTTTGCTTGTGGGAAGAGGGCGCCAGAGAGGCACGCCAGTAGTGGAGAGACCTCCGACTGATGTTCTGCAGCTTTCAGCTGGATTTCAGGACATATCCCTCGGAGAACGGGGTGGCCGCAGGCGTGACTTCCATGACCTTGGAGTGAACACCCAGCAGACCATTGAATAGAAATGTGAGACCTGTTTATTTTTGCACTGTGTGACAGGTTAAGGTTTAATCACAGAATCAGACTTCTATCTGCACGGTAGTGTGTGTCTTAGGTTTTTCTGAATGACACTATCAGTACATTCAATGTAAGATATCCTTTTTGGGATAGATTTCAAGTAGGCCTCAAATACCAGAAAGTAGTTATTTTGAGAATGGCAAATTCGGGAATAGTTTTTCAACCCAGAAAAAAAAATGTGCTTTTACGGTCACTACAAATAACTTGAACAGCTAAAACAGTACAGATTTGGTTGAATAGAAATGTGAGGCCTGTTTTTTTTTGCGCTGTGTGACAGGTATAGGTTTAATCACAGAATCAGACTTGTATCTGCACGGTAGCGTGTGTCTTAGGTTTTTCTGAATGACACTATCGGCACCTTCAATGTAAGATATCCTTTTTGGGATAGATTTCAAGTAGGCCTCAAATACCAGAAACTAGTTATTTTGAGAATGGCAAATTTGGGAATAGTTTTTCAACCCAGAAAAAAAAATGTGCTTTTACGGTCACTACAAATAACTTGAACAGCTAAAACAGTACAGATTTGGTTGAATAGAAATGTGAGGCCTGTTTTTTTTTTGCGCTGTGTGACAGGTATAGGTTTAATCACAGAATCAGACTTCTATCTGCACGGTAGCGTGTGTCTTAGGTTTTTCTGAATGACACTATCGGCACCTTCAATGTAAGATATCCTTTTTGGGATAGATTTCAAGTAGGCCTCAAATACCAGAAACTAGTTATTTTGAGAATGGCAAATTTGGGAATAGTTTTTCAACCCAGAAAAAAAAATGTGCTTTTACGGTCACTACAAATAACTTGAACAGCTAAAACAGTACAGATTTGGTTGAATAGAAATGTGAGGCCTGTTTTTTTTTGCGCTGTGTGACAGGTATAGGTTTAATCACAGAATCAGACTTCTATCTGCACGGTAGCATGTGTCTTAGGTTTTTCTGAATGACACTATCGGCACCTTCAATGTAAGATATCCTTTTTGGGATAGATTTCAAGTAGGCCTCAAATACCAGAAACTAGTTATTTTGAGAATGGCAAATTTGGGAATAGTTTTTCAACCCAGAAAAAAAAAAAGTGCTTTTACGGTCACTACAAATAACTTGAACAGCTAAAACAGTACAGATTTGGTTGAATAGAAATGTGAGGCCTGTTTTTTTTTGCGCTGGGTGACAGGCTCAACTTGCCCCTGATGTAGTATATGGCCAAAAAATAACCACACTATTGATGGTTAAATGCACTTGGGTGACACAGGCTTAGCCTGCACCAGATGTAGTATATGGCCAAAAAATAACCAGACTGTTGATGGTTAAATGCACTTCGGTGACACAGGCTCAGCCTGCAGCTGATGTAGTATATGGCCAAAAAATAACCACACTATTGATGGTTAAATGCACTTGGGTGACACAGGCTCAGCCTGCACCAGATGTAGTATATGGCCAAAAAATAACCAGACTGTTGATGGTTAAATGCACTTCGGTGACACAGGCTCAGCCTGCAGCTGATGTAGTATATGGCCAAAAAATAACCAGACTGTTGATGGTTAAATGCACTTCGGTGACACAGGCTCAGCCTGCAGCTGATGTAGGATATAGCACAAAATAACCACACTATTGATGGTTAAATACACTTGGTGATAGCTTGTGCTGGCGCACCACAAGTCACAAAATGGCCGCCGATCACCCCAGAAAAAAGTGATCTAAAAACGCTCTGGGCAGCCTCAAAAAAGTGAGCAAGTCGATATTAGCACTTCAATGATCCACAGCTGCAGATCGACCACAGAATGAAGTCTTTTGGAGGAGTTAATCTGCCTAATCTCGCCCTAACGTCGCAGCTGCAACCTTTCCCTATGCTTGAATCAGCAGAGTGACGTGCAGCGCTACGTGACCCAAGCTTATATAGAGGCTGGGTCACATGCTGCACTGGCCAATCACAGCCATGCCAATAGTAGGCAAGGCTGTGATGGCCTCTTGGGGCAAGTAGTATGACGCTTGTTGATTGGCTGCTTTGCAGCCTTTCAAAAAGCGCCAAGAAAGCGCCGAACACCGAACCCGGACTTTTACGAAAATGTTCGGGTTCGGGTCCGTGTCACGGACACCCCAAAATTCGGTACGAAACCGAACTATACAGTTCGGGTTCGCTCATCCCTACTTTTAACCCTTTCCTCCGCAGACAAAGGATTCACCCTCCCCTCTGGTTGGCTCAAATCTGACTATCACGTCTGACTAGTCAGCTGGGTCTCCCCGCACGTCTTCCCCTGCTCCAGCGGTCAGGCGGGCTCCGCCGCGTCTTCCTGGGGTCAGGTGGCGAATATCTCTGCAGTCTTCCCTTAGGTCAAAAGGTCATACGGATCCACGCGTCTACCTGAGGTCAAGTGGAGAATATCTCCGCAGTCTTCCTTTAGGTCAAAGGGTCATACGGCTCCACGCGTCTCCCTGCCAGGTCAGCCGGAGTTTACTTTGTCCCACACCTTGGCGCTACAGCGCCCCCTTCCAAACCAGGAGGTTACTGTCCCCTCCCTTTGTCTGTGGTTTTACCTTCTGTGCTCAACTCACTCCTCATCACAGACACACACAAAACATATACACACCAGAGTGATCTATAATTTCAGACTATTGGTTCTATAGACTCCAAGCTTTCAGCATTACAGCCGACTACTATACTTACATCGGTACCACCTCACAGCAGACTGAGCTATCTGAGCATGACGAAGTAAATAGCAGAAAGGCAGATGAGATAAAAAGTTTTCTCACCTTTCTTTGAGGTTGCAGTCCTCTCCCCTCTGCCTTTCATCAAGCTAAGGGGCCCGTCTTGTCAGCTGGTGGATGCTACTTTCGCAAGGAGTCCCTTCGTGGTCGCCATTTGATGAAGACGCCCTAAATTAGGGTATTTGAGATGCACTCTGGTGCTCCAAATCAATGTACCCCCCCCAGGGGTTAATATCCACGCGTGGCTGAGAGACTAGACGCTGACACATAGATGGTCAATGCAATCTCTAACTTTTATTACATAGGGTAAGTGTATATAAATCTTCAGAAGAGGGCAGTCCTCACTGAGGCTTAAACATTGTTTCATTGGTCAAAAAGGAAGAAGAGATAAGAGAGAGGAGATAACACCCTGGCATCTGCGCACTGGGCCCTACTTTGGAATGTGAACTAATGTAAACATCTGGCTACCATCGCCATTTTGTAATGGCTTCTATTCTAACAATAATACTGCATATGTCATATGTGACACTTCAAAGAAATGCTTCTCTATAGGCAGTGAATAATATATACATATCATCGAGCCATATAATTGGCTTATGCACTCCTTCACACTCTATATACCTCCCTTGTTGGGACATCTGTACAAGGATGAGAAATCAGACACTTCTCACAGCACAGCTCTTTGCCCCCCCCCCCCCCCTCTCTTCTCCAGTCTTGAAACAAAGAGGGGGTGGGTGGGCACTTGGAGAAGAAAAAGTTAACTCATTACAATCCTAGATATACAAAAATATAGAATAAAATTCACACATCTTTAACATATGTGACCCCCCCATACAAGTGTGACCTTCTGTATACTGTATGCAGTGATATATGACCCCCACCACTGTATACTGTATATAGAGATGTGTGACCCTCTGTATACAGTGATATGTGACCCCCACCACCACTGTATAATGTATATAGAGATGTGTGACCCTCTGTATACAGTGATATGTGACCCCCACCATCACCATTGTAAACTGTATGTAGAGATGTGTGACCCTCTGTATACTGTGTGCAGTGATATGTGACCCCCACGCCCACAACTGTATACTGTATATAGAGATGTGTCACCCTGTGTATACTGTATGCAGTGATATATGACCCCTACCACCACTGTATACTGTATATAGAGATATGTGACCCCACCACCACCATTGTACACTGTATATAGAGATGTGTCACCCTCTGTAAACTGTATACAGTGATGTGACCCCCCCACCACCACTGTATACTGTATATAAAGATGTGTGACTCTCTGTATATTGTATGCAGTGATATGTGACGTCAATCACCATCACCACTGTATACTGTATATAGAGATATGTGATCCTCTGTATACAGTGATATGTGACCCCCCACCACCACCATTGTACACTGTATATAGAGATATGTGACCCTCTGTATACTGTATGCAGTTATATGTGACCCCCACCACTGTATACTGTATATAGAGATATGTGACACTCTGTATACTGTATGCAGTGATATGTGACCCCCACCACTGTATACTGTATATAGAGATGTGTGACCCTCTGTATACTGTACACAGTGATATGTGACCCCCCACCACCACTGTATACTGTATATAGAGATGTGTGACCCTCTGTATACTGTATGCAGTGATATGTGACCCCCCACCACCACCACCACTGTATATAGAGATGTGTGACCCTCTGTATACAGTGATATGTGACCCCCCCCACCACCACCATTGTACACTGTATATAGAGATGTGTGACCCTCTGTATACTGTATGCAGTGATATGTAACCCCCACCCCCACCACTGTATACTGTATATAGAGATGTGACCCTCTGTATATTGTATACAGTGATATGTGACCCCAACCACCACTGTATACTGTATATAGAGATGTGTGAGACTCTGTATAATGTATGTGAAACTGTAGAAAAGGTAAATCAGTGGCACTACACCAAACCTATGTTCTTTAGGAAATAAATACCAAGGAGTAATGCCTTGCGGTGGTGCTCAGCCTGTAGCAGCAGTACGTATGCAAAATAATCTTCAAAGGGGAGAAACAAAACGAGCGGCACTCACCGATTTTTAGAAAGGTATGCTTTAATCCAAAGCAGGAGGGGGGTGCATGGGGTGTAAACACAGCATCAAGCAACAGCCGTTTCACGCGTGTATGCGCTTCTTCTGGCTTTCCACCATTGACAGGGGTCACGGCACCTATAAGTGTGCACAGGAAGCCGCATCATCGCAGTAATTGCTTACTTAGTCAACACCTGAGGTTCAACAACGAACGACAGGGATTGTTAATCGAAGGCGGGTCCCCTTCACTGGTGTAAAGTGCATGTGCAAATACATAACCAATAAAAACAATATGAGTACGTAAATACAATTAATACAAGAATGCTTCATTACAGAAATACACTCATATCTATTTTTTCATTTAATCCCAAAGGACCTATTGCGTCTGTGCGTAGGATCCACCTCGTTTCTCTTCTCAGAAGCTCCCTCTCCCTATCACCACCTTTCTCAGTGCGATTAACTATTTCAAGACCGGCAAAGGTTAATATGCTGGGATTTCCGTTATGTGCCCTGTTCACATGATCTATTAACCGCGGGACCCCCTTCCCTGTTTTTAGGGAATTTAGGTGTTCGCGGAATCTTTCAAATAAACAGCGGATGGTTTTTCCGATGTAGAAGCGTCCGCATCTACATAAAATAATATAAACCACAAATTTGCTGCGGCAGGTAATAAGTGGAAAAACTTTATGTACTATCCCTGCAACAGAGATCACTTGCAATTGGGAATTAAAGCTGCAGAAGGAACAACTTCTGCAACTCCTATTCCCTTTTGGTCTCTGTTCAGACAGCCATGTGAGGCGTTTTTTTCTGTAATGACTGGTTACTACTTGATCGCGTATTGTAGGCCACCTTCTAAACGCTATCACTGGTTTTGTATCTTTAAGTTGTTTTAGTGATTCATCCCTCACTAGGGTATTCCAGTTTTTTCCTATGACCTGTTTTATTTTCTCGGCCATGGGGCTGAATTTAAAGGAGAAAGCAAAGGGTGGGGGGGGGGGGATGATTTCGTTATGGTTTTACCCTCCCTCAATTCGGTCTGATGTACTTTTGCCGCTTTTTGCATAGCTTGATTTAACAAATCTGAAGGATAGCCTCTATGTCTCAGCCTGTTTTTCGTAGCTCAATGGGGTAGTATTAATACGCGCAAGTCATCTGAATTGGCCATATGGCACCAATTTTTTCACTGTATTTGGGTGATAACTTGAGAAGTGGAGGAGGGAGTTGGCGGCGGTCGGCTTCCGAAATCCCTCCGTCACCAACTCCCCCTCCACTACAGACACCACTACATCCAGAAACTCGATTCGATTTCCCCCAAACTGGTAAGTAAAGCGCATATTCATATAATTCTGTACGTTCAAGTGTTCCACAAAATCCTGAAACTGTGCCTCGTCGCTGGACCATATAATGAAAATATCGTCCACGAATCTGTAGTAGGCATGTATATGTTTCAAAAATGGATTGGAAACAGAATACACAAAGCGATCTTCGAAACGGGCCAGGTACAGATTGGCAAACGTACATGCCACAGGGGTACCCATCGCGGTACCATCCATTTGTTTATACCATGAATCCCCAAACATGAAGGCATTGTTGGTGAGAATTAATTTCAGGCCCTCTGTGATGAACATCTTGAAGTCCTCACTTCTATCTGTATTTTGTAGGACTTCCATAGAAACATAGAAACATAGAATGTGTCGGCAGATAAGAACCATTTGGCCCATCCAGTCTGCCCAATATACTAAATACTATGGATAGCCTCTGGCCCTATCTTATATGAAGGATGGCCTTATGCCTATCCCATGCATGCTTAAACTCCTCCTCTGTATTTGCAGCTACCACTTCTGCAGGAAGGCTATTCCATGCATCCACTACTCTCTCAGTAAAGTAATACTTCCTGATATTACTTTTAAACCTTTGCCCCTCTAATTTAAAACTATGTCCTCTTGTAGCAGTTTTTCTTCTTTTAAATATTCTCTCCTCTTTTACCTTGTTGATTCCCTTTATGTATTTAAAAGTTTCTATCATATCCCCTCTGTCTCGTCTTTCTTCCAAGCTATACATGTTAAGGTCCTTTAATCTTTCCTGGTAAGTTTTATCCTGCAATCCATGTACCAGTTTAGTAGCTCTTCTCTGAACTCTCTCCAAAGTATCAATATCCTTCTGGAGATATGGTCTCCAGTACTGAGCACAATACTCCAAATGAGGTCTCACTAGTGCTCTGTAGAGCAGCATGAGCACCTCCCTCTTTCTACTGGTAATTCCTCTCCCTATACACCCAAGCATTCTGCTAGCATTTCCTGCTGCTCTATGACATTGTCTGCCTACCTTTAAGTCTTCTGAAATAATGACCCCTAATTCCCTTTCCTCAGACACTGAGGTTAGGACTGTATCACTGATTTTATGCCCCTGTAACGGTCACGTCCACACACACACAGGGGAAAGGATAGTGACAACTGCGCTCCACCCTCACCCCTGGCCCTGCCTACTTGCCTCACGAGTCCTGATGACAGGGGACAACTGGACGACAGTCCCTAACTTAGGATATGTGCAGGGAAGACAGACAAGACAAAATACGGAACATGAACGAACCGGGTCAGAACCAAGAGAGCTACGCAGTACAAAGGATTAAGCAAAGAATGGTCAGGAGAAGCCGGGGTCAAATACCAGGAGAGCAGAGAAGTACAAGAGGAGTCCTAAGAGAGTAGTCAGGTGGGAGCCGAGGTCACAATACCAGGACGGATGCGCAGTACAGGAGGAGCAGGCAAAAGGATGGTCAGGGAACAGGATCAGGTAAGTATTCAGCAGTCCAACAAATAGCCAGGAACCTAGAAATTAACAGGCAACCTGTAGCCAGCAGGCTGCCTGTATTTATAGTGGGGAGTGAGGGTCATGTGACGTGGCCAGCGTCACATGACCGATAGACCAACCAGTCGAGCACCGAGTGATCAGCTCGGCGCTCAAGGCAGACTAGGAGCAGGGAGCCACCCAGCTAGTAAAGCCGCCCTGGGAATGAGGTCAAACACAGAACCTCATTCCAAAAGCTAAGCAACAGGTCTGCAGGCAATGGGGGACCGAGTGCACCTTCGGAACCCCGAGACAGTACCCCCCCCCTTTTACGAGGGGCCACCGGACCCAAGACTTCCGGCGATGGCTTTTCAGGGTGTTCTAAATGAAATTTACGAACAAGTCTAGGAGCATGAACCTCCCGGGCAGGTACCCAAGATCTCTCTTCAGGTCCATACCCCTTCCAGTGAATCAGGTACTGCAAGTAATTACGCACCTTCCTGACATCCACTATTTTAGACACCACATACTCGACAGCATCATTAACAAGAACCGGCGGAGGCGAGGCTTTTGATGGTACTACCGGTTCAAAATATTTTTTAAGCAGAGATTTTTGGAACACATTATGAATGTGGAATGACTCAGGCAGCTCCAACCTAAAAGATACCGGGTTAATCACTTCCGTGATCTTATATGGTCCAATAAAACGAGGAGCAAATTTTTTAGAAGTTACCTTGAGAGATAGATTCTTGGAGGACAACCATACTTTATCCCCAACCTGAAAGTTTACCCCCCTTGAACGTCTCCTATCGGCCTTGAGTTTTGAGAACATTGAGCCTTTTCTAGGTTCGATTGAATTGTGCACAGTTCGGAGGAGAGTTTATCCGCTTCAGGGTTAGAGGAGGAGACGGACGACCCAGAATGAAAACGGGGATGAAAACCATGGTTACAAAAGAAAGGGGAGACCCCAGCGGAAGAATTGACACGGTTATTCAAAGCAAATTCAGCCAACGGAAGGAATTTGACCCATAATTGCTGGTCATCAGCAACATACAACCTCAGGATTTGTTCCACAGACTGATTAAGGCGTTCAGTCTGCCCATTACTCTCAGGATGGTAGGCGGAAGAAAAAGACAACGAAATTTTACATCTTTGACAGAAGGCCCTCCAGAATTTGGACACAAACTGCACACCCCTGTCAGAAACAATATTTTCCGGGATGCCATGTAAACGAACAATCTCTCTCGCAAAAATAGACGCCAGGGTTTTAGCATTCGGAAGTTTAGACAGGGGAATGAAATGAACCATCTTGCTAAACCTATCGACCACTACCCAAACCACAGTCTTACCCTCCGCCAGCGGTAGGTCAGTTATAAAGTCCATCGAGATATGGGACCAGGGTCTACTGGGAATGGGTAGGGGTCGTAGGTTACCAGCAGGGCGAGTCCTAGGTGTCTTAGACCTGGCAAAAACCTTACAGGCTGACACGTAGGACTTAACATCCCTGGTCAGAGTGGGCCACCAATAAGATCTAGAAACCAAAACCTTAGTGCCCTCAACACCCGGATGTCCACAAAAGGCAGAATCGTGACACTCCCCCAACAGCTGGAGACGAAATTGCACGGGAACAAACAACTTATCTGTTGGGGTGGATGCCGGTGCCATATGTTGTTCAGCCTTTATGCGAGCCGAGATATCCTGGGTTAGAGCTGCTAAGAAGATGTTTGTTTGTAGGATGGATTCAGGCAGGGTCTCAGTGGGTTGAAAAGCATGGAAGCTCCGAGATAATGCGTCTGCTTTCACATTTTTACTTCCTGGCCTGAACGTAATGGAGAAATCAAAACGGGTAAAAAATAGAGCCCATCGGGCTTGTCGGGGATTCAACCTCTTAGCTGACTCGAGAAACATTAGGTTTTATGATCAGTGACAACAGTTACTCGATGCCTTGCCCCCTCCAAAAAATGCCTCCACTCCTCAAATGCCCATTTAATAGCCAGCAGCTCCCTATTCCCTATGTCGTAGTTTCTCTCCGTGGGAGAGAATTTCCTAGAGAAGAAGGCACACGGTCTTAGGTTAGTGAGGCTAGCAGGACCTTGTGAAAGGACTGCTCCTGCGCCATCCTCGGACGCATCCACCTCCACAATAAAAGGTTTCTCCTGATCAGGCTGGATCAGAATGGGAGCGCTACTAAATGCCTTTTTTAAGGTTTCAAATGAAGAGATGGCCTTGGTAGACCAATTCTCCAAATCCGCCCCTTTCTTCGTAAGGTCGGTCAATGGCTTAGCAATTACAGAAAAATTCATGATAAATTTACGATAGTAATTAGCGAAACCCAAAAACCATTGTAAAGCCTTTAAGGATGAAGGCCTTACCCATTCCTTAATTGCTAAAACCTTACCAGGATCCATCTTAAAGGCGTGAGGAGTCAAAACATGCCCTAGAAACAGTATCTCCTGTACACCAAAGACACATTTCTCTTGCTTAGCGGATAGCTGGTTCTCCCTCAACACCTCTAATACTTGTTTGACATGAGACACATGAGATTCGAAATCTGGAGAGAATATCAAAATGTCGTCAAGATAGACAATAATAAATTTACCTAAGAACTCCCTGAGAATATCGTTCATTAAGTTTTGGAACACAGCTGGGGCATTGCTGAGTCAAAAAGGCATCACCTGATATTCAAAGTGTCCTACCGGAGTATTGAACGCCATCTTCCATTCGTCTCCCTCCTTGATTCGGATTAGATTGTATGCCCCTTTCAGGTCAATCTTGGAAAACCAGGTTGCCCCCAGAACCTGGTTAAATAAATCCGGAATCAATGGGAGAGAGTATCTATTTTGGACAGTGATTTTATTTAATCTCCGGTAATCAATACAAGGCCTAAGACCACCATCCTTCTTTTTAACAAAGAAAAACCGTGCTCCCATAGGAGAGACTGAAGGTCTAATATGCCCTTTAGCAAGGCTCTCCTTAATATAATCTTCCATAGCCTTGCGTTCGGGCCCTGAAAGATTATAAGTAGTAAGAGGGTATATGTTTCGTCAAACTAAAAGTGACAGGTACCACGCCCCCTTTTATACAGATAACCCCGCCCCTTTTATATTGATTGATATTGTTTGATATAAAATTTGTAGTGTTTGATATAAAGTTGATATCGCTTGATATTAATTTTATATCGCTTGATATTGCTTGATATAAAGTTTATATCGCTTGATCTTGCTTGATATTAAATTTATAGCGCTTGATATTGCTTGATATATATAGTATTCATCCATTAAGGTCTTACAACTTCTGACAGCTTCTTACTACAGATGGCAACATCCTCCAAGACATTCTTCTCAGATTACTGTTAGGGGGTAAAACAGGAAGTTGAACTTTCTGAGAGCCGCAGGACAGCTTACTACAGATGGTGAAATCTAATGTCCGGCAGTTACAAATTAAAAATAAATAAATTTGCTGTTAAATTTATATTGATTCTTACTACATTTGTATTTGGCCATTAAGGGCTTATCACGTCTTCCAGATTCTTACTACAGATGGCAACATCCTCCAGACATTCTTCTCAGATTACTGTTAGGGGCTAAAAGAGGACATTGTGGTTTTTTGAAAGCCTCCTGGCAGCTTACTACAAATGGTGAAATCTAATGTCATAATCTAATGTCAGGCAGTTTCCAAATGAATACAAAAGCACAAGGTTGTTGTTTTTTTATATAAAAGCCAACCACTTTGATATGAATTTATATCAAATTATACAGGTTGTTAAGTTTCATTTGATAAAAATCTTTTTGGATATGCCCATTTCTAACACTTTGATACATTTTTTAATATAAAATTAAGATTTGGACATAAAAAGGCCTATAATAAACATATAAATTCTTATAAAACATAATCTATTTGTGAAACAGCAACTAATGAATGTGCTAATAGTTGCAACATTTTGTGGTTTACAACAGGACCCCAGCCTATATAAACATGACACATTCTGGGCATGGTTAGCACAGAGATACGCATGCACATACAGGCATAGGTCCCTAAGGCATTAAACACATCAAAAGGTAAGCACCATTTGGCTGTTGTGCTTTTAAATCTTTCACTATTTATTGAATATGAATTATGTTATCTGTATCTATGTAACTGTGATTATTTATAGGGGCTTAATGCGTCACTAAGTAAATGTCTTTTTCTTTTACAGCCGACAAATGTTGCTATATTTTAACTAACAATATACATTTTGTTTAGATAGATTCTTACCAAAATTTATGGGGAGATGTCAGTATACCCGATGCGCAGATGCTTATCGCTGGCGATGATTTCTATGATTCGTACATTAGCGGCGGTGGGGGGCAAATGTTTTCAGACGATTCGTCCTGTATGGCGCTAGCTCATACTGATATTTTAAGCGAACCCGATTACAATCCGACGTCTCCTTGCCTGGCCGGTAAGTATAACCATCTTATGCTTTTATTACGTATATAGTTTTAGAGCTCGTTATATTTCATGACCGTTTAATACAGACACACAAATCCGCGACATTTTAAGAATTGTGAACAGAGACGTTGAGACTGAAAATACAGAACATTCAAACATTGAAGTTACGAGCAAAAACAATTCTGAGACGCTAAAGGAGAACGATCCGTCGCAAGTTATCGATCTCACAACCCCAGGGCGCCCTGAAATGAAACAGACGACAAGGCTAGACAGAACACGTAACGCTCGATCGGCTTCTTTGATGTTGGCTGTTTTAAACATTATCGATATTTCTAATACACTTTTTTAAAATGCAGCGATGGAAAGAAAAGTGTATACAATTGATGACATCGCGACACGCTCCGATGAGGCCCTACAAAAGCGTAGCAAGCGGGGCAAAGAGCGTAAGTCCCAAAAAAAAAACGCATTGTTGTTGTAACATATTTTAAACAATGTCTATAAGTCTAATACTTTTTGTTAAAATGCAGCGCTGAAAAGAAAAATGGCCACGGCCGGTATCTCCAAAGCGGTGTCAAAGAAATCTAGCACAACAGGTAATGCTTCCTCTACAGCAGCTCAAACAACAATGTGTATAACTTTTAAGCGTGTATAAACAATGGTGTCTAATCAAACCTTGTAATTTAAAAGTTTTTCAGATGCCTGGTAGTGGTGCAAGTGTCAACAGAACTGTTTCATTCACAGAACCACCAGAGTTGGGCACCAACGCCCGTGACAGTTGGCTGATGGAAAATCCCGCATTGGCGACTATCCGCTGCCCTGATGCCCGTAAGTTAATATTACACGGTGCTCTGCTTCAAGTTCTTAACTTATACATCTTGCTGCTGGTCTTTAAATTTTTAATAAAAGTCATAATGACATATATCCATCTATCTATCTATCTATCTAGCTATCTATATCTATCCATTTATCTATCTATGTCTCCATACATCCAAATATCCCAACTATCTAAATTCTATCAAATTATCTATCTATCTATCTATCTATCTATCTATCTATCTATCTATCTATCTATCTATCTATCTATGTCTCTAGGCATCCAAATATCCCAACTATCTAAATTCTATCAAATTATCTATCTATCTATCTATCTATCTATCTATGTCTCTAGGCATCCAAATACCCCCACAACTATCTAAATTCGATCAATTTAGCTATTTATCTATCTATATTTCTAGCTACATATCTATGGATCAAGTACCTATTTATATTTCGCTGGTGGTGGGGTTGTTTTAATTAGCGAGCTTGAAATTCTTAATACTTAGATCTTAATGTTTGTCTTTAAATTTCAGCCAAAAGAAAAGAAAGCAACAAAGCCAGAGGCATTAAAGAGAGACGGCGAGCAACCACAAAACAGCAGCAGGAACAGTTTACACCGATAGCTGGAGTTCTAACAAAGCCTCGGCCGGTTCTACAGAATGGTGAGCCAACTAGCGTAATAAATGATATTACAGATTTATGCGACATAACACCGGTAACCAATACGCAAGATGTAATACCTTGTAAAAAGTGCATCACGTTTGATACGCCAGACACCAGCAGTAACGGACAACAGATAAGCGAACCCCAGCAGCGATACGCGCCTCTTGTCCATTCCTGTTATTGCCGGGGTGGATAGACGTGCGACGCATTGCGGGATATCGCGAAATGTAATGACAAAATGGCACGCGTAGCGTTGCATTTAAAATGTTACGTTAAAGACTCTATGTCTCTAGCGTTTAACAGCCCCAACAAAAATACTGAGGGCCAAATACACGCTACGCGTGACAAATGCATACGACTGATTACGCATCTTGACGCTCTTGAAAAAGAGCTGCTAGGCAGCGAATGACTAGTGATGACTGGTGGAGGTGGACGCCCTTTTAAAAGCTCAAAAACAACTGTAAGTGCTAGGATTCGAAAGTTAAAACAGGCTATAAAAATCTGTTTTTCAGTTAAACGTTCTAAAATAGCTAGAGAAAAAAGGCGTCGCGGGCGTAACAATACGCCGCCGACGCATCCGAACAAAATAGATAGCAAAAAAAGACAGGAATGTCGTAACAAGACTGGTGCGGCGGCTCGTCTGAATGCTGGACAAACACATCAGCAATCGCAGACCGCGCAAGCGGGGCCCAGCCGTCCAAACTGTTTGCACACTAACAGGCATTCAAATACGCAATCAGCGCGTATTCAGTCCGGCGGCCCACAAAATGGCGACTTGCCCTATAACACGGCTATTACAGACGATCCCACAAAACGTTAGATCCGTTTATCTAGAACGTGTATATCATCAACAGCGTGACTTAGCGAATTTTAATAGTACCATGTACACGGAACACTTCAGATTCGCTAACCTCGAAGCCATTCGCTCATTTGTTGACGCTCTTGAGGCAATACACGCT